>NC_056733.1:1941249323-1941549323 GCF_019279795.1 Protopterus annectens | reverse complement strand
CTCCTTTCCCTTATCTATAGCCTGAGTAACTGTCTCAAAGAAATCCACCAGGTTCAGGAGGCATGATCTGCCCTTGACAAAGCCAAACTGTGTGGGGTCCAGTGACTGGAGATTCCCAATCTCTCCATTTATGAGTTCCATAATGATTTGCTCCATAGCCTTACAGATCAGACTGGTCAGGTGTATTGGTCAGTAGTTTCCAGGGTCAGTTGAGGCCCCACCCTTGTGTAGCGGGACCACCGTTGCCGTGCCCCATTCCCTGGGCACATATCCTGTGGAGAGGCTGAGACTGAACAGGGTATTAAGATGCGGGGTTAATTCCTTTTGGAGCTCACGTATGACACAGCCTGGGACACCATCTGGTCCCATGGAGGCAGTGTTTTTAGCTTTAGATAGAGCCTTGTTAACCAATGTATCAGTAATAATTGGACTTACACAATCTCCTGGAATGGTAATAGGCCCTGTAGGTGGTGAGGGGGGGGGGGAGAAATTTGCACTGAACCTGTCAGCCAAGATGTTGGCAATGTCAGAAGTGTCAGTGTATTTTGTTCCATTTTGTACTAGCTCAGAACAGACCTGAGCATTGCCATTTAGGTTTTTGACGTAGCCATAGAAGGCCTTATGGTTATCCTTGGCATCCTTGGCAACTTTCTTTTCAAAATTAGCTTTAGTTGACTTGATGAGGGTCCTCAATTTCTTACTAATGCTGATCAGGGATGATTTTTCTACTTGAGATTTGGCCTTTTTTTGGACAAGTGTCTCCTTTTATTGTAAAGTTTGCTTATGGCCGGGGTCCACCAGACTGGTTTCTTCTTGCTTGAGGAAGGAGTCTTGGTTTTATTCGGGACAGCACGGTCCATGCAATCCTGAAGATGCATATAGAGTGCCTTGGTGTAGGATTCTGCATCCTGGATATCATTATCCTTCTGCAAGGGAATAGTGTAGCTTTCCACTTCGGATGCAAGTAGTTTGAAGTTTGCTTTGGAAAGGTTTTTGACTATGTTTTTTTGACTGGGGGAGGTGGAGGGGTGAGGATGTCCAGGGTTATCAGTTTGTGGTCGGATCTGACCAAGGAGGGAGTGATAACGTGTGTGGTACAGTGGGCGCCCATATTTGTGATGATTAAATCCAATATGTTGCCCCCTCTAGTGGGCGAACATACTAGTTGTTCAAGGGCATTTGAATTTATAAATTCTATGAATTGCTGAGCATAGGAGTTGGAACATTGGTAGTTCGCCCAGTCTATACCAGGGTAGTTGAAATCACCCAAGATTATGGTGTTGGGTAGGACCTTTATATTTTCCAATGTCTCAAGGAATGCAGAGTGAGCATCTTGGGACATGGTAGGTGATCTATAACTGGCTACGACTTGAAATGTGGTTTTGCCTGCTGATAGTTGCGCATGGATAATCTCTGGGGCATCATGCTGCGCTACTAACCTGGAGATATAGGTGTCCTTGATGAATATGGATACACCTCCGCCCTTTGTACTGTGATCCGGTAACTGAGGCCGGAAGGTATGATATGAATTGTAACCTGGCAGTGCTGGGGTGCTCTCTTGAGCCTTGAACCAGGTTTCCGTTACTGCACAAACATTGATTTTCTCCATGCTGAGGAGAGCTTCGAGTGTGTGCATTTTGAGGTTGAGACTTCTGGCGTTGAGTAGCATTACCCTTAGTTTTTGGTTACCTGTGCTGGTTACGGTGGTTGGTTTGTCCTTTGAGCCTTGCCTAAAAAAGGCACTATGGGGATGGCAAGAGCCTTGGCCAGTATTCGAAAACCTAGGTGTGACAGGTGCAACCCATCTCTGGCAAAACAGTGAGGCTTGTCTATCATGTCATCCCAGGCAGACAGACACTAGATCCCCTTAGAATGACACCAGAAGCTTAGCCAATTGTTGAAATTGATCATTTTGTCTTTGTATTGTGGTATCATTCTAGGTGAAGGTAGTATGCTACTCAAGGTCAGGGTCATACCAGCTTGGGCTACATGATCAGAGAGCTCCTCAATGTCTCTTTCCATGTAGTCCAGGGAGGTATGTCTTAGATCATTCACACCAACATGTACAATGACAGCATCATACTTGTACTTGTTCTGGAGTGACCTAAGTGCTTGTGTTATGTGGTGTGTCCGAGCACCCGACAGGCAGCTGACAGTAACCTTCTCCTTGTTCAGCCTGGTGAGTGGAACATTCATGTGCCTTACTATAGAGTCTCCTATTACTAGCGTGTTAGGTATGGTGTTTTGCCTTATGGGCTGTTGTAAGGCACACTGCTGAGGTGAATTATGTGTTTTCTGGCTTGTGGTTGGGGGTGCAGGTTGCTTGCTTGTCTGCTTTGGAGGGCACTGTTTCTTTTTCAGATTGGTACCTAATGCCTCCGAATATGTTTTTGTGTATTTATGCGTATGTTTTGTCGGTGCTTGTTTTGTAGATTCATGTGTGACAGGTGGTGTGATGCAAGTGTGTCCCTTATACTCTTGACTGTCTGTTACAGTCATGGGTTGAGAACGCTTAGCCTCCAGTCTGGCTGTGTATTTGCATCTCTCACAAGTGTTTGTGTCTAGAGGTAAGAGGAGAGAGTTGTCTGTATACATGAGGCAGTTGTGACATTGCCTCAGGATGCCCAATTCCACCAGATGAACTGGAGAGTACACCGGAAGTTGACCTCTGGACATGCTTTGAAGAGTAAATTGAACTTAAGTCCAGTGGACGATCGGGGGTCTTATGCTATATTATAATAGTGCTGTCTAGGAAATTTGGAGAATAATAGTGCTGTCTAGGGGATTAGGACAAGTGTTGATTTCTGTTTTGCAAGTGCTGCAATAAGAGCAGCTGATCTGAAGCACTTGAGTTGAGGCTTGCCTAGTTCTAAGGGAAAATTTACAGCGCAGACTTTGTGGGGCTGGGAATAGTATACCCCAACTGCCCGATGCTGCTCTGTGTGCAAGACTTCGCAAAAAGAGAGTTGCAAGGTTTTTCCTCTAGATAAGTGAGAAAAGTGAGTACAAGAGCTTTATTTATATTATTTTTATATACAGTGTTATGGGGGGCACATACATATTTTGCAACAGACTGTATTTCTTTCTGTATGGAATCTTTTAAATGTGTATTATATAGTAGCTCTTTCACGTAGAATAGAACACACCCTGGCCTGTCTGCTTGCCTTACTGTAGCATCTTATTCATGCTTAATGAATGCTAAAAAAAAAATAACTGCACAATGGCTTTATGAAATATGATCACCAACAGTCTCTGCTAGTCTCGGCACTGACAAGTGTAACTGCAAGACTTCATTTATGGTGAAAATTTACTAAGATAATGATTGACAGTTCTACCATATACATTTTGATTTGAATGGTAGTCAACAATGTGAGCTATGAAGTGTTGTAAAAGCCTTCATTTTAAACTGTGGGTTGTAACTACATTATTTTCCTGATGTAGGCAGTTTCCCCAGGTTAAAAGTCAATGGCTCTGCATAAAGATTTTTTTTAATTGCTCCACATAAGCATCTGTGCTACTGTCAAGTATTATTAAGCAGTTTTGTGAAGTATATAACTAAGTATTCATGTATGTCTGCATTCATTTATTTATTTTAGTGATTTCTATAGGTACTTAACTTTTTATTTTCATCACATCTGAATACTAGAATTTGATTACATTACTTAACTACAATAGACATTCAAGTAGCATGTAATAACAGTAGCTTTACTTATTTAATGAATATCCAACAGACATCAATAAAAATTAAATAAAAGTACTTGATATGCATTCATTTTACTGATTCAGTTTCATGCGTGTCTGTGCATGCGCACTTGTGTTTGTGAGCATGTGTGTATGCTAGATAATAGATTTAGCTATAGACCTAGATATATTTAAAATAATCTAAACAGCATAATATTGCTAGCAAAAGTATCAATAGTAACAATATCTTCTTCTTCTTTCGGCTGTTCCTGTTAGGGCTCACCACAGCAGATCATCTGTTTCCATTACTTCCTGTCCTCTGCATCATGCTCTTTCACACCAACCACCTGCATGTCCTCTCTCACCACATCCATGAACCTTATCTTAGGCCTTCCTCTTTTCCTCTTACCTGGCAGCTTCATCCTTAGCATCCTTTTCCCAATATACCCAGCATCCCTCCTCAGCACATGTCTAAACCAACGCAATCTCGCCTCTCTTGCTTTGTCTCCAAACTGTCCAACCTGAGCTGACCCTCTAATATACTGATTCCTAATCCTGTCCATCCTAGTCACACCCAGTGCAAGTCTTAACATCTTTAACTCTGCCACATCCAGCTCTGACTCCTGCCTTTTTGTCAATGCCACCATGACCAATCCATATAACATAGCTGGTCTCACTACCCTCTTATAGACCTTCCCTTTCACTCTTACTGGTAACCGTCTGTCACAAATCACTCCTGACACTCTTCTCTACCCATTCCAGCCTGCCTGTACTCTCTTCTTCACCTCTCTTCAACAATCACCATTACTCTGAACTGTTGATCCCAAGTACATAAACTCATCCACCTTTACCAACTCTACTCCCTGCATCCTCACCATTCCTCTACCCTCCTTCTCATTTACACACATATATGCTGTTTTAGCCCTGCTGACCTTCATTCCTCTCCTCTCTAAAGCATATCTCCACCTCTCCATGTCATCTGCAAGCATCATAGTCCACAGGGCCTCCTGTCTGATCTTATCTGTCAACCTGTCCATCACCACTGCAAATAAGAAAGGGCTCAGAACTGATCCTTGATGTAATACCACCTCCACTGTCAACGTATCTGTCACTCCCACCGCAGTCCTCACCAATGTCACACAACCCTCGTACATATCCTGTACCACTCTTACATACTTTTCTGCCACTCCCGACTTCCTCATACAATGCCACAACTCCTCTCTAGGCACCCTGTCATATGCTTTCTCTAAGTCCACAAAGACACAATTGAACTCCTTCTGACCTTCTCTGTATTTCTCCAACAATACTCTCAGAGCAAACATTGCATCTGTAGTGCTCTTTCCTGGCATGAAACCTTACTGCTGATCACTAATCATCACCTCCCTTCTTAACCTAGCTTCCACTAATCTTTACCATAACTTCAAGCTGTGACTGATCAATTTTATCCCTCTGTAGTTACTGCAGCTCTGCACATCACCCTTATTCTTAAAGATAGGTACCAAAACACTTTTTCTCCACTCCTCAGGCATCCTCTGACTTTCCAAAATGTCATTAAACAATCTGGTTAAAAATTCCACTGCCATTTCTCCTAAGCACATCCATGCTTCCACTGGTATGTCATCTGGACCAACAGCCTTTCCATTTTTCATCCTCTTCATAGCTGTCCTTACTTCCTCCTTGTTAATGTGTTTCGCTTCCTGATTCACTATCCCCACATCATCCAACCTTCTCTCTCTCATTCTCTTCATTCATCAGCCCTTCAAAGTACTCTTTCCATCTGATTAACACACTCTCCTCACTTGTGAGTACGTTTCCCTCACTGTCCTTTATCACTCTTACCTGCTGCACATCTTTTCCAGCTCTGTCCCTCTGTCTAGCCAATCGGCACAGGTCGTTTTCTCAATAATAACAATATACAAACTCAAAAATATTGACACCAACAAATTTCAAAACACAAAATATCAACAAAATCAAAGTTATACCAGGGAAGGATTATAGCCACGATCTCCATTTCATATCAACATACTGTAGAGAATAATAATAACCTAGCTGGCATCCAGACAGGCCGTGTCAATTTCAAGAAAGACCAGTGAGGAAATACAGTTAGCAGAACTAAATAAAATATAGGAAGGACACAAGGAGCAAAGTGGAGAACAGAATAGCCCCATTCCATACCCATACTTTGAACTACAATATGGTCTGCTATGGTGGATAACCCAAGGCAAAGAAGAGATACTGAGGCAGTTAATGGTTCTAAGACCGTTTAGAGCAATTTTGTTGAAGCTAGCACATTGCCACAGTTTGGATATAATTTAAGAAAGGAAAAGACAAAGGCAAGGAAATTAACTAGATTTCTTTGGCCTAACATAATGAATGCCATTAAAAAATGATGAGCAGCATATCAAGAATGTCAAAGGACAGCGCTCAGGTCACAGTTGAAGAGCCCCTTGATATCCTTGCTATTCTAAAAGTTCCATTTAAAAAGAATAACAGTGGGTATTGTAGGTCAAGTTCTAAAATCAGGTAAAGACCACCTGTATTTCCTGGTAATCATCACTAGAAGCTCTCTTCACCTTAGAGAATGCTGACATCTCTGTGGTCACTGTGACATGGTTTAAAGCTGCGGAGCAGAAAGTACACTAAAAGTACAAGGTTATAATGCCTTCCACACATTTAGACCAGCTACTACACAGACAGGGACTAAAGGTGGAGGTGTTTCAATTTATATCAAAAATAAATATACCTCAAGGAGGGTCAAACAAAACAATGCACCTGAGCTGCTCCATGTTCAAATCACCATAGGCAATATCCAATACAACTTCCTTGCAAGCTATAGGTCCCCCTATATGACCTCAGAAACCCATACCATGTATTTAAACTTATTGGAAACAGTCACCATCCAACCCAATACCATATTCATGGGCGGCTTTAATTACCCCACTATTAAATGGGAATCCTATATGACACCAAATGTACAGGCACAGAGATTCCTTCCTGAACAAGATTGTTATTTCACCAACCAAGGGTGCAACCACACTGTAGCTGGTGCTCACTAATGTGGGACAGTGCTGCACATCCCCTAGTGTAATGTCTTTCCTGGTAAGGTCAGACCTCAAAATAGTCTCCTTGAAAGTGAAAATAACCTGAACCCTATCTAAACCTGGAATATTCAGGAAGTACTCTAAGGCAAACATCTTGCTATTAGTGATAACCTGGCAAAATTTCATGCCCCCATCAACCCTGAGAACACTGCTGCCTTTGCAGAGCTGTTCACAGAAACCCTATACAAGCATGTTAACAGCTGCATAGAGTCAGCTGTACCCACCAAGAAGAAGTACAGAACTAACTCAAAAAACAACCCACCCTGGTGAAATCACAAAATCGATAGGCTGCATAACAGAAGGAAGAAAATCATAGCAAAAATTAGGAGGTGCAGCACCCATCAGGGTAAAAACATCCTCAAACTAAGAAAAAAATTCGGTGGACAAATAAAGTCTACCAAAGCCAACTTTGAGGTAAATCTGGCCTCCCAGGCCAGGGACAATCACAAGGTATTCTTTCAAAGGCAATACACAATTGTGTGCAGAGCTCATTGTAAATGGAGCCACCTATACTGAACCAGAAGATATAGTAAAGCTACTGTCCAATAAGTTCAGCTCCAACTTTACCCCTCTCCCCCTCTCAACCTTCCCTCAGGAAATACCATCAAATATAACTCACCCTGCTATCACTAGGGAACAGGTCTTTAATCCTCCCTCTAAGGCAAGGAGCACTGCATCAATGGGCCCAGACAGTATCACAGGATGCCTTCTAAATAACATGAAACATGACCTGTCAAGCTTCCTGGAATTGCTATTTAACTGAAGCCTCCAAACAGGCTTCGTGCCTCATGAACAGAGAACAGCAACAGTCATCCCTTTGCACAAAGGTAGGCTATCTACAGACCCTGGAACCTACAGACCCATAAGTCTCAGCAGTCTTATATGAAAAGCCATGGAAAGAATTACCCTGGAAACGATCAATAATGATATAGTAAACCTGCAGACACTGGAACAAACCCAGTTTGGTTTCATCAAGGGCAGGTCATGCCTACTCAACCTACTGGACTTGTTTGAGAAGGTCACCAAAGCAATGCATGGGGGCAAAATGGTTCATAGGATCATAAGATCATAGGACGTTACTAGGCTAATGGCCCTGGGGCCCTTACAAGCCTAGCCAAGAGTTTATACCCGAAAAAGAAACCTCACTCAGCACCTGTCACCCCTGTCAATGACGGACAAAGGTGGAACCCCGGGACAAATTTGTGGTTTCCCATCCATTCATCAAGGTACTCTGTTTTACATATATGGGAATTGTATTCCAGAGACAGGGCAGCCTCTGGGAGACAAGCCTGTCTCTCCAGCAGGTTTACTTGATGTTGCATATTAGATTTAGGCCTATCAAGTGGGTAATGCGCAACGAGTTAGACTTGCGATATGGAGCATCTCTAATAGGGCAGGGTCCACTGTTGCCTTGTAGGCAAGACACAGATCACCTCTGAGCAATCTGTATGATACAGAGTAAAGTGATAGTTATTTGTGCCTGTCCACATAGGACAAGTGTTGGAGGCCATGGATTCTCTTTGTGAAGTATTTCTGTGGCCTTTCCAGTTGGTGCAGGTGTTTGGAGAGGTACATACAAAACAGGGCATTATACTCAATTACAGGTCTAATGAGGGAGCATCCTCCTCAACAAAGATTGAGCATTACAAATGCAGGACAGGGTAGAAACAATAATGCCTGTTATATAAGTATATATGTAGAAATCACAAGACACTAAAGAACATATCAAAATGTTTGTTTCAGAGTATTCAAGCCAGGAAATAAAACACTTATATTAGTTTCCTCTGCAGAAAACCTTCCTTTTGAAATTGTATAAACGTAAATGAAGTAAATTACAGGGTGAGACAGCTGGAAAAAAAAAAACAGAATAGTTATACCACATACATGGCCTGAAGCCTTGGAGAAAAAGTAAAGTTTCTGTGGTTATGTATGATTGTTGAAGTAGTGAAGGCTCCTATAGCACGTCCTGATGTGAAAACTGATGACACCATACCAATATGTCAGAAACAAGGAGTTTGAAATCAGAAATAAATATTATATTTTCCCTGTTAACTGGGAGAACCACTGAAAGCTCAGAACTACTCAACATAAGAATATTGTCTTGTGAGAAAGTACATTTCTTACCATACTGAATACAATAATTCCATAGCCAAGTAGTTAAGGAAATGGTGCATGGCTGCTCAAAAAAATAACAGGAGCTTTTATTTTATATATATATATATATATATATATATATATATATATATATATATATATATATATATATATATATACATATAGTTTACTATCAAAAAGTTGAAAGTCAAAAAAATTATCTGTTCACTTCATTGAACTGACATTACGACTTTGGCAATGTCACTTTTACAGAATGCCGAAAATCATCACCTCGATTTCTGCATCTGAACAAACTGAGAATGTCAGAAGGTGACGTCAGGCCCTCAGGAAGTTGTGCTGAAGCTGCCATACTAATTGAACGTCTACAGCACGTTTTTACAGTGTAGTGCACTCTGTTATCAGAACTTGAATGCACATTAGTGAATGTACACTACCATTCACTAATGTGCATTTGAACATTTCCAGAACGGCATTATGGAAACTGGAAACGATGCACTCAACCATCCCAGTTTTGCGTTAAGTGCTGTTCCACATTTTGGTAGTAAACAATATATATATATATATATATATATATATATATATATATATATACATATATATATATATATATATATATATGTATATATATATATATATATATATATACATATATATATATATATATATATATGTACACACTGAGAAAATTAATTCTACTTTTAGGGTAAATGAGTATTAAAGTGAAAGACTAATAAATGATAATTTCAAGCACTCTTTGTTTACTAGCCAGCAGTAAGAAAACACTGTGCCAACATGAAAAGGAGATGCTGACTCTTTGCCAGAGTCATGGAGGTAATGGGGAAGGGAGTATCCTGACCCCAGAAGCACAATAGGTCAGTACATTTCTTCCACAGTTTACAGAGGGGGGGGGGTAATTTTGATAGTTTCATTCATATGTTTGAGAGGGTATGTAAAAAGTATGATGTTGACCAAAGGCTCTGGGTACTGTTACTGACCCACTTACTCCATGGTAAAGCTGTAAATGTACTTTCCAAACTGTCTGATCAGGACTTTTTAAACTATAATGCTGTAAATAATTGTCTGTTAGAATTTTTTAAGCTAACACCTGAAACTTATAGAAAAAGTTTTGTAATCATAGATGCAAGGCAGATGAAAGTGTGTGTGAATATGTTGCTAAACAGAGCACGTATTTTCATGGGTGGGTGAGTAGATGTCAGGTCATCACTTTTGAAGGTCTGGTAGACCTTTTGGTGAGGGAAAAAGCCCTTAGCACTTTGCCTGAGGACATGAGGATCTGGTTAGCTAATAGACAATGTTTTACTTCAGATGAGTTGAGGAAGAAGGGAGACCTATACCTAGCAAGGAGGGCATCCCTGCTCAGGAAAAGGACACCCAGTGCTGCTCATGGCCTAAGGGAACCCATAGTGGACAGCTCAGACTGCCCCAACTGAATCTGCCAGTAGCAGGGGAAGCCGATAGTCCAGGTAACTTCCAGGACGTTGGGTTAAATGTTTTCAATGCAATCAGTAGGGCCATGTGGCATATTGATGTCCACTGAAGCAAGGTGGGGAACAAAAGATGAGAGAGCCAGTAAGTGGGAAAGACAAAATGCCAGTAGTAGGTTGTCGTGAGACAACAGGGGTACCAAACTACCATCCTGCAGATGTCCTGATAGGGAAGGGGTTTGATAATGCAGTACCATGTGCTCATGTAGTTACACACAGTTAGGCTTGGAGACAAGCATGTGGGTCGGGTAGCCTGGGGAAACCCAGACAGATCACACACTTGCAGCCAGGGCTGGTGAGGTTGTTACTTCAGGGAGGTGGCTAACCCATAGCAATGAGACTGAAGGTGAGCCACAGCTGCTTGTGGGTACTGATGTTCCCTTGGACAGAGTGACTGCAAGGGCAGAGGTGAGTATTAGTACCCAGACTGACAGTGAGGCACCACTGTCAGAGGATACCAGACATCCTGTGGAAGGGGAGCTGGGGAGGGTTACAAAGAGAAAGTTGAGACAGGCTCAGCTCTCAGACCCTACAGCACAAGGCCTGATGCAGGTAGCTAGTAAGGCATCTGATACTCAAGAGAAGGGGGAATCTGTATACTGAGACAAATGGTTACTGTATAAAGAGTGGTCTCCTGAAGGAGGGCTAGATGGTGAGAGAATACAGCAGTTGGTAGTGCCTAGAGTCTACTGTCTGGCACATCTAGCCATAGCCCATGATATTCCCTTTGCAGGTCATATGGGCATAAAACGTACAAAGAGATGAATTATGCAGACATTCTGTTGGCCTGGACTTTACAGAGATGTAACAGGGTACTGCAGGACCTGTGAGCAATGCCAAAAGATAGGCAAGGCAGGAGACAAGGTGAAAGCTCCTTTGATGCCTTTGCCTGTGATTAAGGAGCCATTTCAGAGGGTAGCTATGGATATTGTAGGGCCTCTGTGTACCTCAAGCTCCACAAGGAAAAAGTATATCCTAGTGGTAGTAGAATATGCTACAAGATACCCTGAGGCAGTGTCATTGTCCTCCAATGAGGCAGAAAAGGTGGAAAATGCTTTGTTAGAGATTTTCAGCAGGGTAGGTTTCCCAAAAGAGATACTGACTGACAGAGAGGGCAATTTCATGTCAGACCTGCTGGCTTGTCTGTGAAAGTACTGTGGGGTGAAGCACCTAAGGATCACCCTTTACCATCCCCAGACTAATGGTCTTGTCAAGAGGTTAAACTCTATACTGAAGTCCATGCCATGGGCATTTGCAGACCAGTTTATGAGGGTGTGGGACAAATATTTGCCCCATCTGTTGTTTGCTTACAGAGAGGTTCCCCAGGAATCCACAGGTTTTCGCCCTTTGAATTATATGGTCATAGGGTGAGGGGACCTCTAAATTTAATTTGTGATGAGTGGGAAAGTAAGTATTAATCTCACAAGGAGTCTGTTGTGTCATATGTTCTAAGCCTTAGGACAAGGCTCAGGGAACTCATGGGCTTGTCCAAGGAGAATGTGACAGAAGCCCAACAACAGAAAAAGATCTGGTATGACAGGAATGCTCAAGCTAGAGAGTATGCTGTAGGGCAGCAGGTAATGGATTTCATTCCTGTCAGACACAACAAGCTGCAGGCTGCTTGGGAGGGAGCCTACAAGGTGGTAAGAAAGGTGAGTGATGTTCTCTACATTGTAGAACTGCTAGGCACAAAGCAGGGACACAAATTGTACCATGTTAACATGATGAAACCTTACCATGATAGGGAGGCTTTTGTGCTGAGTATTTGCAGTGGATTGCAGGAGGAGTCTGAGGGAGATCTGATGACTGATATCCTCAGTGAGGCTCGGACTGACAACTTTAGTGGAAGGGGTAGTAATGTCCCAGCAGCTATCTCCTACCCAGGTTGAGCAATGTTACAGGAGTTTGGGGACATGTTCACTTGGAAACCAGGGTGCACCCACCTGGTGCACAGCCAGGTGAATACAGGACCCCAAAAGCCTATTAGGCAGGCACCTTGCAAGATGCCTGAGAGAGTCAAACAGACTCTGAGGGGGGGATACAGGAAATGTTGAAACTAGGGGTAATTCAATAGTCCAACAGTCCCTGGGCCTCCCCAGTGCTGCTGATGCCAAAGAGGGATGGCGGCTCCAGTTTCTGTGTGGACTACAGGAAATAAAATAGTCGTACAGAGTCAGATGATTACCCCATGCCTAGGACAAATGAAGCCCTAGAGCAACTGGGTGGTGCTAAGTATCTTACCACCATTGACCTTTCCATGGGTTACTGGCAGTTGCCCTTGACTCCCAGTGTTAGAGAGAGGTTAGCTTTTGTGACTCCTTCTGGCTTGTATGAGTTCACAAAGATGCCCTTTAGGATGGCAAATGCCCCAACTACTTTCCAGGGGCTGGTAGATCATATCCTAGCAGGAGCAGGAGGCCTTGCCCTTGCTTATCTAGATGATATTGCCATCTACATCCATTCCTGGCAAGAGCACCTTCAGCATGTCAGGGAGGTGCTAGGCAGACTACAGAGGGCAGGGTTGACCATTAAGCCTAGAAAATGACAGGTGGGTATGGCAGAGGTCTCCTACCTGGGACATAGAGTGGGGAATGGTAAGATCAGGCAAGAACCTGCCAAAGTAGAAGCCATTCAAACATGGCCTGCACCTGTTACCAAAAAGCAGGTGAGGGCATTCTTAGGGACGTGACAGAAGGTTTGTCTCCAGTTATAGTACCATAGCTGCTCCCCTCACAGACCTGACAAGGAAAAAAAACAAACCAGATAAGGTAATGTGGACTGCAGCATTTGAGCAGGCATTTCAGAAGCTTAAAGAAACTTTGAGAACCCCCTGTGTTATCCAGTCCCGATTACAGCAAATCATTTGTTGTGCAGGTGAATGTTTCAAATCATAGGGTGGGGGCTATACTTAGCCAGATTTCTTCAGAGGGCAAAGAGCACCCAGTGATTTATCTCAGTCGTAGGCTCCAACCCAAGTAGGAATGCAATGCAGCTGTAAAAAAGGAATGTCTAGCCATAGAGTGGGCACTGAAGAAACTTCAGCCTTATCTGTATGGAAGGAAATTCGTTGTAGTCACAGATCACAATCCCCTAACATGGTTACATCAAGCCAGCCAGCAAAATGCCAAGTTACTAAGGTGGACCCTAGGGTTGCAGGCATATGATATGTCAGTGCAGCACCACAGTGGGATTAGCAGTGTCAATGCAGATGGGTTCTCAAGACAGGGAATGGGGTAAGGTATACCCAGATATAGACCTAACCCTTTCAAGCAATGTTTCTCATAGGTTCATAGGTTCATAGGTTCATACTAGGCTATCTGCCCAAGGGCATTTATAAGCCTAGCCCATAGTTATGTGGCTTTCGCCACCCCTTTAGTTTGAATAAAAACTATGCCTATCATTTTTCTGTGCCTCTGTCAAGCAGTGACACTGAAGTAATCCCTGGGGTATATCTGCGATCTCCCATCCATTGGTCAAGATTCCTCTTGAACAAGGCCAGCGAGGTGCTCTGCCTCACATGTACCGGGATTTTGTTCCACAGCATAGGGAGTCTCTGGGTGATGAATCTGTCCCTCCAGCACGTTCTATTTATAACCGTGTCAAGGTTTAAGTCTCCGCCCTTGTGGTTCTGAGGGATCTAGATTTTTGAGGTGAAGCATATTCATCAAATCTGGGTTTGACATGGCCTTATATGTCAGGCACAGGTCACCTCTGAGCAAGCGGTATGAGACTGAATAAAGCTGGAGTTCTTTCAGTCGGGCAGCATAAGACATATTTTTGAGACCCTTTATCCTTTTGGTGAGGAACTTTTGGGGCCTTTCAAGCTGCATCAGGTGTCTGGTCAGATACATTCCGAACGGGCATTGTACTCAATCATAGGTCTAATGAGTGATGAGTACAGGGGACGATGACCTCCCTTGATCTAGATGTGAATCCCTTCATGATCAGGTGGGCGATATAGAAGGTTTTCCTAACTACTTTAGCAACATGAGTGTCAAACGAAAGACTACTGTCAACTTGGGTCCCCAGATCCCTGATGACTTTTTCTGTGCTCAGTGGATTGTCACCTATATGGTAGCTAGGGGTAACCTTGTTTTTCCCGAAGGGTATGACTATGCATTTTTGGCGTTTAACTTCAGGCCATGGCTCTGGCACCAGTTATCCATTTCTGTGAGGCCCTTCTGGAGGATATCTGTGTCAGATGTGTTTTCGACTATGGCCCAGTTTGCAGTCATCTGCAAACTTTGTCAGCCATAACCCTCCTGTGTTTGCTTGTACTTCAGAAAAGTAGATGCCGAACAAGAGTGGACCCAGGACTGATCCCTGTGGGACACCACTTGTGACAGGCTTTGAGTCTGACATGGCTCCAGCAACTCTGACCCTGTGGGTTCTGTCGCTTAGCCAGTTTGCAACCCATCTTGTGATGTATGGGTTTACATTCAAGCTGATGAGTTTTTCGATGATACCTGAGTGGGGTATTGTGTCAAGGCCTTTGCCAGGTCGAGGTAGGCTGTATGGACTGCCTTTCCTCATCAATGGCCTTGGTGACTGTCTCGAAAAAGTCAACCAAGTTTAAGAGGCAGGATCTGCCTTTGACAAAGCCAAACTGGGTTGGATCCAAAGTCTGCAAGTTCCCTATGTCTTTATTTATGAGTTCCATTATGATCCTCTCCATGGCTTTGCAGATAAGGCTTGTCAAGCTAATGGGGTGGTAATTTCCAGGGTCTGTGGAGGCACCGCCTTATGAAGTGGGACCACAGTCGCGCCACTCCTTGGGTACGTATCCTGAGGTGAGGCTAAGATTAAACAGCTGTCCTAACTGTGGGTTTAATTCCTCGTTGAGTTCATGAAGCACACAGCCGGGGACAACATCCGTCCCATGGATGCTGTGTTTTTGCCTTAGTGAGGGCAGTTCTCACCTGGGCATTGGAGATGTTTGGGGGCTACAATCCTCTGGAATAGATATCTCTCCTTTTGGGGGAGGGGAGAAGTTTGCACTGAACCTGTCAGCCAGTATGTTAGCAATGTGTGTAGGTTCAGTAATTTTCACATCATTTTGAACTAATTCTGAGCATATCTGGGAGTTTCCTCCTAGGTTTCTAACATAGCTAAAGAAGGCCTTATGATTGTCTTTAGAGTCCTTGACGATTTTTCTCTCAAAATTTGCCTTTGATGATTTTATGAGAGCTCTTAGTTTTTTACTTACAATGATCAAAGGTGTCTTACCTTTCAAGGATTTTGCTCTATCTTGTAGTAGCTTCCTCCTTTTGTTGTAGAGCTTGTTTATGGCTGGGGTCCACCAGACTGGACGCTTGCCTTTGGTACAGAGAGTCTTAGTTTTGTTTGGGATTGCCTGATCCATGCAGTCCTGTAGGTGCTGGTAGAAGGCATTTGTAAGTGATTCAGCGGTTTGAGTAATGTTTACCACTGGCTCAGGGGCCTTAAAGGAGACCACACTAGTTTTTAGAAGTGTGAAATCGGCTTTTGAGAAGTTTTTCACTGTGGTCTTTTTTGTTTCAGGTGGGGCCGGCATGAGGACCTCCAGCGAGATTAGTTTATGATCTGATCTCACCAGTGAGGGGTATACTTCCGGTGTTGAACATTTTGATCCCATGTTCGTGATGATGAGATCAAGTATGTTTTCACCTCTTGTGGGGATGGTGACTAGTTGTTCCATGGCATTTGAGTTTATGAACTCCAGGAATCTTTGGGTTAGAGTGTTCGGGCTTGAGTAGTGTTCCCAGTCTATATTAGGGTAGTTGAAGTCACCTAGTATGATGGTGTTTGGAGATACATTTATCCCTCCAATGTTTTCAGGAAGGCCATGTGAGGTTCCTGAGTTTGAGAGGGTGGCCTGTAACATGCTACAAATTGCAGAGCAGTCTTGCCTATGGTTAATTGCACCTGGATGGTCTCCGATGCATCGTGCATTGCCACCAACCTTGAGGTGTGGGTGTCCTTTATGAATATGGACACCCCCCCTCCTTTCTTGGTGTTGTCCGGATTTTGGGGCCGGAACGTATGATATGAGGTGAAACCTGTTAGTGCTGGGGTGCTCTCAGGAGCCTTGAACCAGGTTTCTGTCACAGCACAGACATCGATGTTCTCCATTTTGAGAAGGGCCTCGAGTGCGTGCATCTTGAGATTGAGACTTCTGGCATTGAGCAGCATTACCCTTCGTTTTTTTCCTTTTTGGTGTTCTAGGGTGGTAGGTTTAGAATTTGAGCCTTGCACTATGGGGGTGGCAAGAGCCTTTGCCAATATCCGGAAGCCCAGGGGTGACAGGTGCAAGCCGTCCCTTGCGAAGCAGCGTGGCTTGTCCGTCATCCCAGGCAGACAGACATTGGATCCCCTTTGAATGACACCAGAATTTAAGCCAATTATTAAAGCTGATCATCTTATCACTGTATTGTGGCATCATTCTAGGTGAAGGTAGGATACTGCTCAAGGTCAGGGTCATACCTGCCTGGGCTACATAATCAGAGAGCTCCTCGACGTCCCTTTTCATGTAGTCCAAGGAGGTACGTCTCAGGTCGTTGACACCAGCGTGGACAATGACTGAGTCATACTTGTACCTGCTGTTGAGAGACCTGAGTGCTTGCGTTATGTGGCGGATTCTAGCGCCCGACAGGCAGCTTACTGTGACCTTCTCCTTACTCAGTCTGGTGAGCGGGACGTCAGTGTGTCTGACTATGGAATCACCAATGACAAGTGTGTCTGGCATTTTGTTTGGCCTTAAGGGCTGTGACTGTTTGACACTCTGACTGTGTGGTCTATGTGTTGCATGTGTTGGGTCGTGAGGTGGTAGTTGTTTGGGTGTCTGCTTTGGTGGCCTCTGCTGTTTTGGTAAATTTTTGATCAGAGCCTCCGAGTATGTCTTTGTGTGAGTATGTGTATGATTTGAAGTTGTGATGGTACCATGTGTGACTGGGTATGTATAGTGTGCGGTTGCCTTCTCCTCCTGTCTGGTCTTGCCAGTCCTATGTTGAGAGAGCTCAGCCTCCAGTTTGGCCGTATAGTTGCATCTCTCGCATGTATTTGTGTTTTGTGGGAGAAGGAGAGGATTGTCTGTGTACATGAGGCAATTGTAACATTGCCTCAATATTCCCAGGTTCACCAGTTGAGCTGGAGAGGACACTAGCAACTGATCCCTCGATATACTAGAAGTAGTAGATAAGAACTTTCAAAGGACTCCGGGGGAAGTGGGTTTTAGGCTGGTGGGGTACTATCTATAATAAGAGTGCTTTATCAAGGTGCAAGTACTGTAGGAGTAAGTGCTAGGCTTTACAGATAGAGAATAGTCTACTTGGGAATCAAGTAGAGATGAACTTTTCAGTTATAGGATATGCTGGTTAGATCAGCAGTACAGTTTAGCGTGTTTTATAGCAGGGGGCTGAAGGGAGCTAGGAATTGGCCCAAAACGACCAATGGACTACTAGTTTCTGGCTGAAACTTCACCAAATCGGACAAAAAGGCCGCTCAGTGCTTCCCACTCCCACTGGTAAGCAAAGAAACTTCCCTCCTTCCTAACAAGGCAATGGATCAGTAACAGGAACTAAAAACAAAGCCCAGGGATCAGCAACTCTGAAACTGGACTACTCTAGTTCAGTAAAGTGGGAAAACAAGAGATTTTTGTTTTATTACAGAGATAAGGAAAAACAGACAGTAAATGCTATAAATGCTGTAAATCGGCTAGCGCACTTTAGTGTGTAACCTACAGAAACAATTTGCAACAATTAGTAACTTAAAGTGCAATAAACAGTGTAAAATGCAGAAATCACTTAAAGTAGCAGTAAAACAGGAGAAATGCAGTCGCTAGCTTAATAACAGTGGGAAAGCCACAAAAAATACTTATATCTGGTAGAAAGTCACTCTTTCAGCTCTCTGCTGCTTGGATCACTCTGCAGGCCACCACGAGGATCTGTGCAGAGTTGGTACAAGCTGGAAAACACGTGTTTAGCGTGTTTTATAGCAGGGGGCTGAAAGGAGCTAGGAATTGGCCCAAAACGACCAATAGACTACTAGTTTCTGGCTGAAACTTCACCAATTCAGACAAAAAGGCTGCTCAGTGCTTCCCACTCCCACTGGTAAGCAAAGAAACTTCCCTCCTTCCTAATAAGGCAATGGATCAGTAACAGGAACTAAAAACAAAGCCCAGGGATCAGCAACTCTGAAACTGGACTACTCTAGTTCAGTAAGGTGGGAAAACAAGAGTCTAAAGAGTCACTTGAAAACCTAGCCTGACTTCTGGGGGGGGGGGAGAAAATAATTAATATGTAACATCCGTGCACTGGCCCAGTAATCAAGGAGCCTCAATCCTCACTACTAGGATCAGTGAGGGGTGTGCATATTAGGAAGGATAACAAGTATACACACAGTAAAGTACAATTTTCCTTAACAGCACACGGAGATCACAGTCAGTTTGGGGCTGGTTTCCCCTTTTGCTCCAGATCCCCAATAAAACTCCCCACTGGCACAGCTATAGGTTCAGATCTCAACCTAGTAGTCAAGCAAAAACCTCCAGCACCCTCTCTATTCAACCAGTGCTTTGTGTCCCTGCCCAAGTAGCTGACACGCAAACACACTTTGAGATTTAATTTATATACAAACACACAGACACTCCAGGGGAAGTCTAGCAAAGGTTCTCCAGCTATTCCCTCTTTCTGCCCAGATTCTAAGGTAGTACTAACTGCCACCAACCACTAATATCAGCTACTTTTGACTGTGCAATATTACTGCTATCTAAATAGAAAGTGTGACCAGAACTTTTAAGGCTATTGGAGTGACTTATACAGTATCACCAAATACATACAAGTACTCTAGAGCTTAAATTATCTCTACACAAAACAGCCATAGTTGAAAGATTTTAAATATTTAATAATAAATAAAAAACAACACAAGACAATACTTATTACTTCAACATAATGACATTACAGAGTTCAGAAATCACAGGAAATACTTTAAAATAATATTGTAGGATAGTCTGACAAATATAGAAAACAGCTAGACTAATCTGGCTAAATTGCTGTCTAACTCTAAGAGAAATCACTGTTCTAAATACTACTTACATACAGAGCAAGCAAGTGCTGGTGAGTGGATGTTCTTGTTCCAAGACAAGATGCAAAGTGTTCAGTCTTTCTCTCTGAGAAAGTTTTAAATTGATAATACACAGTACTGTTGACTCATCTCAGATTTCATAATTGTTATCACTTCTCCTTTAGTTCCCAGGCTAATGGAAACTCAGAATTTACATTTCTTTGTAAGCTGCACCTGCCAGGAAACCACTGCAATAAAATACCCTTTTACATTTGAAACCTTGTCATTATCTATGTCTTAGAACAACAGAAAGAATTTCATAGCCCAGACATCATGTCTCCGAACTTGAGATCAAACATAGTTGTAAAATTCTTTACTTAACAGCTTTCTTCCAGCAGGATGCACTGTGGTTACATTTTTGAAGCTCAGTGCAACATATAGTTTAATCCTAACATATATTTATTTTTACATTTGTAAAACAAGCCTGTGGATTATATTAATATTTACAATGACATAGAATTATCTACAAAATTCTATCTGGCTGGGTTGGCAGCCTCTGTTTTTCACAGAAGGCATGGCAAGATATTGCCAAATATGCTTATTAACATTGTCATATATTGGTTACTCACTTCCTCCTTTACATCCTAATAACACAAGTTTATGCTCTTTGCATTCATTATAGAAACAAGTTGAGGATTTATATAATTACTTTGTTAATCCCCAGTCTGATACGTTTAGTATTAGATACATTAAGTGACCATTTGCAGGCTTATTTAGGTTCATAGGTTCATAGGTTCATAGGTAGGTACTAGTGCATTGGCCCTAGGGCCTATATAAGTCTAACCAAAAAGGTACCCTGGCTTTCACCATCCAAGAAAATTATTTTCCTATGCCACTGTTGAGCAGAGCCACAGAAGTGATCCTTGGGGTGAATTTCCTATTTCCCATCCAATTATTAAGAATTTTTCATGAAGAGTGCTAATGATGAGCTTTGTTTGATATAGATGGTAGTTTGTTCCAGAGTATGGGGAGTCTCTGGGACAGGAATCTATCCCTCCAGCATGTTCTGTTTATTGTGGTGACCAAGTTTAGGTCCCTAGAGCATGTAGCTTGGAGGGATTGGGATTTCTTTAAGTAGGCATGTCCAACAGCTCTGGGTTTGACATAGTTTTGTATGTTAGGCAGAGATTGCCTTGAGTAGGCAATATGCGATGGAGTAAAGCTCGAGTTTTTTGAGACAGTCTGCGTAGGGCATATGTTTGAGGCCAGTAATCATATTTGTGAGGTATTTCTGCAGTCTTTCCAGTTGTTGTAGATGTCTTGTGAGGTACATATCAAAAGGGGTGTTGTACTCTATAATGGGTCTAATGAGTGATGAGTAGAGGGGAACAATGACCTCTTTTTTCCTGGATGAGAAACCTTTTGTGATGAGGTGTGCTACGTAGAAGGATTTCCTGACTACTGTGGCCATGTGATTATCAAAGGAGAGACTACTGTCCACCTGTGTCCCAAGGTCTCTTATCGCACTTTCGGTGTTAAGTAGACTACCACCTATGTGGTAGCTCATGGGTACAGAGTTTTTACCAAAAGGGATGACAATGCACTTTTTGGCAATGGGCTTGAGGCCATGACTATGACACCAGGCATCTGTCTCAGTGAGGCCCTTTTGTAGGATGTCCACATCGTTAGAAATTGTGATTATGGCTCCTAGTTTGCAATCATCTGCGAACTTTATTAGCCAAAGACCTTCTGTGTTAGCCTGTACTTCAGAGAAGTAGATACCAAACAGGAGAGGACCCAGGACTGAACCCTGTGGTACTCCACTTGTCACTGGTCTGAAGTTGGATTAGGAGTATGCTACTTTCACAGTGTGGGTTCTGTCAGTGAACCAGTTGGCAACCCATCTTGTGACATAGGGATTTATACCTAGTTTAGTGAGTTTATCTATAATTCCAGAGTGGGGGATGGTGTCAAAAGCCTTGGCGAGACCTAGATAGGCTGTGTGAACCACCTTACCCTCATCTCCAGCTTTGGTGTCAGCTTCAAAGAAGTTTATCAGGCTTAGGAGACTTGATCTACCTTTTACAAACCTGAACTGGGAAGGGTCCAGAGTTTAGAGATTTCCAATGTCTTTGTTTATAAGTTCCATGGTGATATGTTCCATGGCCTTGCAGACCAGACTCATCAGGCTAATGGGGCGGAAGTTACAGGGGTGCGTGGTAGCTCCCCCTTTGTGGAGTGGGATAACCATCACTGTGCACCATTCAGTGGGCACAAAGCCTGAGGTGAGGCTATGATTGAACATGGTACTTAGGTGGGGTGCCAGTTCGTTCTGTAGTTCATGTGAAATGCAACCTGGGATCTTGTCAGTTCCCATGGATGCTGTGTTCTTGGCTTTGGAGAGTGTGGTTTTTACCTGTGCAGCCATGATTACAGGAACTTTGCATTCTTCCGGTATATAGATGGGTCCTTTAGGGGGTGAGAGAGGGGTAAAGTTAG
The DNA here is from genome assembly GCF_019279795.1 of Protopterus annectens. Classification (NCBI taxonomy): domain Eukaryota; kingdom Metazoa; phylum Chordata; order Ceratodontiformes; family Protopteridae; genus Protopterus; species Protopterus annectens. The sequence goes on along the minus strand of NC_056733.1, from coordinate 1,941,527,386 downwards.
CACTGAACCTATCTGCCAGGATGTTGGCACTATCAGTTGGTTCTGTATATTTAGTTCCATTGTGCTGTAACTCAGAACAGATCTGAGTGTTGCCATTGAGATGTTTGACATAGCTATAGAATGCAATGCATTGCGGTTGTCTTTAGAATCAGTGGTGATTTTGTTTTCATAACTAGCTTTTGAGGATTTTATGAGGGATCTCAGCTTCTTACTGAGGCTGACCAGGGAGTTCCTCCAATCATGGGATTTTACTCTTTTTTGCAACAGTTTCTTTCTTCTGTTGTAGAGTTTGTTTATGGCAGGGGACCACCAAATTGGCTTCATTTTTTTGGAGAATAGCATCTTGGTTCTGTTAGGGATAGCATGATCCATGCACTTGTGTAAGTGCTTATAAAGTGCATTTGTGTAGGATTCAGCAGTCGTACCTCTATTGTCTGTCTGCATGAGTGTTGCTAAGTTTGCCACTTCTGTCTTAATAAGCGTGAAGTTGGCTTTGGAGACATTTTTTACAGTAGTTTCCCTAGTGGGAGGTGGGGGCTGGATGTGGATGTGTAGGGTGATTAGCTTGTGGTCAGATCTGACCAACAAGGAATTGACCTTTGTTGTGGAACACCAGTCACCCATGTTGGTAATGACCAGGTCTAGGATATTGCTGCCTCTGTAGGGGTGTGGATATGTTGATCCAAGGCATTGGAATTTATGAATTCCAGAAAATGTTGAGCAAAAGAGTTGGAATATGAGTAGTTTTCCCTGTTAATGGTGGGGTAGTTGAAATCACCCATTATTAGGGTGTTGGTTTGTACCCTAATATTTCCAGTGTATCAAGAAATGAGGAGTGGGAATCCTGGGGCATGGTTGGGGATCTATAGCAAGCTACAATTTGGATTGCAGTCTTGCCCAGAGTTAGTTGCACTTGGATAATCTTGGATGCATTATGCTGAGCAACTAGCCTGGAGGTGTGTATATCCCTAATGAATATGGACACACCTCCACCTTTAGTGTTTCTGTCCAGCTTAGGTGGCCAAAATGTGTGGTATGAATTATAGCCTGGTAATGCAGGGGTGCTCTCTGGAGCCTTGAACCAGGTCTCTGACACTGCACAGATGTCGATGTTCTCCATTTTAAGGAGTGCCTCAAGTGAGTGCATTTTGAGGTTTAGACTTCTAGCACTGAGTAGCAATACCCTCAGATATTTGTTTAAAATACAGGCATTATAGTCTGTTGTTACCTGTATGCTCATTAAATAGATTTGAAAATATAATTATATTTTTAATACAAGAACAACAGACTATAAAGATGAAACCAGTTTGTAAAGAATGCTTGCTATGTTGTAAGAATGAATGTTAGGAAGTGTATTTAAAGTGAGTATAGTTATTTCCAGAAGATCTTGAGAAAGTGAGGCTAGAAATGGTTGATATTAGATTTAGTTTTATTATGTACAATTTATTTACACAAGAAACGTGATTGTTCCGGGTCTTACCTATGGCCAAGATAGGTGATCAGGTGAGAGAGGAAAAATAAAGGAAGGCAGGATGCTGAAATTATCCTGATGTGTTACAAGAACATAGCCATGAGTTCATTAGATGCATTTTCAGTTGTGTTTTGAATGAGGAAAGGTTATCTTTGAGCCTTAGGTTTAGAGGAAGAGAGTTCCATTTCCTGGAGATTGGGTTACCATTCAGGGCTTTGTCTGCTGAATTCTTAGCTTTGTGTATGCTTAGTAGGGATTTGTACATTGATCAGTGGATTCTTTTTGGTGTGTATGCCTAAGGATATTTTTAGGACTGGGACATTTGTTTGGTTTATAGACTCAACTATGTGCCACAAGTAGCTGAGTATAACTGAACGTATGTGGTGGTTTCTGCCATTTGAGTTATTGTCGTGCTATACAATGAAGAGATCTATAAGGAAGGTGGTATGCAAATTCCCCGATTTTATTGTAGCATTGCTATCATTTAGCAGACACATTTCAGTGAAATTAGTGAGTATAGGTGAGGACTAAACTAGTGTTCGAAGTAGGTAGAAAGAGGGTGTAGGTTTTCTGCTGTCTTCAGTGAAAAATTTATTTATGGGCTCTAAGGTCCTAAGTATCTGGTATGCCTTTTTAATACTACTTGTATGTAGAAGTCACAATTTTAGGTTACCCAGACTAATTGGGTATGAGTAACTTCTGAAATTTCAGTGTTGCTTAGGGAAGTAATTGTTAGATCTGACTTAGTATCATTGTGCAGTTTGGCAGTGAAGAGGAGCAATTTAGTCTTCTTGGAACATATTTGGAGTTGGAAGTTACTCAACCAAGACTTAATGGAGGAATTTGTTTTTACAGAGTTAAAATTTTAAGCTGTACACATGAGCATCAAGTCATCTGTACATTGTCCCAAAACGGCAAGATTAGAGGCTGTCCGAAGGTCATTTATGAAGGTGTTGAAAAGTTGAAAAGTAACAATTCTGAGACTGAATCCTGGGATAACCCTGCTGCAACTGAGAGAAGAAAGGAGAATTTGAATTCATACTTAACAGCTTGGTGCCTGTTTGAAAGATAGCTATTGAATCTTTGCTGTGCTAAGTTGGAGAGGCCTATGAGTTTTATTTTTAAATGAGTATGCTGTGTTAGACAATGTCAATGTTTCTGAAATTTTTAAGAATAGAAAGGAGACTATTTTAACATTGTTTCTATTCTGTTTGACAAGATTTATGAAATGCAGTAGTTTTGAAATGTTGAACCTTTTCAATGGAGATAGCAATACAGTGCAGAATGGAAACTTTACCATTCACTTCACTGTAGTGTGATCTCAGAGTTGGTATATTTAAGTAGCAGGGGGTGTGGGGGTGCAGGGAGTCTTGCCCCCCTGCAAAAACATGAAAGTAGTAGTTTTACGTTTTAGATTTTTTTTTTTTTTGGTTTGAGATGTCAAAACGTTGATCCTCTGGTCTTCATTATACAGAAGTTCAATGTTTTGAAATTTTGACCTTTGGAAGTGAATATATATATATATATATATATATATATATATATATATATATATATGTATATGTAGTTAGATATAGGTATAGATACAGATATATAGATACATATACACATTTGTTTACCAAGTAAGCCCACTGGACATAGATGTCCCTTTTCAGGAGTGACTCAGATACATTCACTGATTAAGGGTGAACATTTTTTTATGGAATTACCAGACCCTTTTTCTGTTGACAACAATGACATTAAGAGAGTATTAATCAATAAATGAAAATAATTTCAGATAATGCTAACCTACTGAAGGTGGTTGGTAACAAACAAAATTTTATATATAAGAGATTATTTCATTTGAAGATGTTATTAGAAAAAACTTTTTCAAGATGTATCTCAAGCTGGTACCAATAAACAATATGACATGCACACATGTGGGTCTTGTAAACAATGCAGATCAATTGATATTGGTGCTTTGTTAATTTTTACATGCATCCAAAACTATGTTTCAGTACATGGAAAATTTAATTGTGATTATGTGGTTGTGATAAATGTTACAAGATGTTCAAAGCATGAAAGCGTCTGGATGAATAAAGTTACATGGAAGTTCTCACAGTATATTATTGAACATCCTTTAGCAACTGAAAAAAAAAAGAAAAAAAAGTATATATCAAAACATGGATTATATAAACACACACTGCAGTGGGAAGATTTCAGGAAGTTTGTTTTGGTGTGATTGACCAACTACAAATGGAAATGTGAGGTAGGATTTCAAAAATAGATTAGAGTTAAGAAATTACAGTAGCAATTATTATTAGCAGCAGATAAGCCACGGGGGCTAACTAAAATGTATTATTTATTCATTATTCATTTATTTATTATTATTTATTTAAAGGAAAGACTGACTGGGGATGCAGGGTACCAATTCTCAGTAGAGGACCAGGGAGTAAAGCTCCAGTTATATCACAGAAAGTATTCTATAAATATTATACATTACAACATTATTGCAAAGGGTATTTTGCATTACAGATGTGTATAAAATGCAATACAGTGATAAAACATTTTTGTTTACAAATATACAGCAGCAAAACATTTTCTATATGAACAGTGATCGTGAAATAAAAGTGATAGGAGATGTTAAGAAGGATGTCTGTCTATCCATACATAAAAACTTTGGATGTACAGTAGAGTGAAGTTAGATATCAGAAATGTGGTAAAACTTCAATGGTATTATTACACAGACATATGAAAGACCAGAAAGTAATTCAGCCTTGAGAATATTTAGATTATATGCAAAATAATCCTTGTAAGAACAACATAGTAGAGGTGAAGAGAACAAAGGGTATATGTGATAAAGATTGGGGAATTTTATGGCAGGAAGGGTTCAGCCTGAGGGGAAGCAAGATCAGAGTCAGGAGGTGAAAAGGAAGTCTTGCAGATTATGACAGTTAGAGTTTGTTCTGATGACTAACAGTAGTGAGTTACACGTTGTGGCTGTTGAAGATGAGTATAGGCTTTGCCTTGCATTTTTATTAATAATATTACATTTTACAGAGTATCAGAGAAGTTGAAGTATGTTTTAGTGTTTTAACTTTTGTTTTATTTATCATTTTCATTAATAAGAAGCTGGTTTTATAATATTTATATAAAAGTTATTTTTTTTATCAGCTGGCAGTATTATGTGACATGCTTGGTATTTAAATATATAAGAGTTTCAGTGGTATTTTGTTCTGCACGTAATGTTTTCAAGAAAAGGTTTCTCCCAGGACAATCAATGTTTTTCTTTCCTTTCTTTCTTTCTTTCTTTGTTCGTTTTTAGTTTTTGTTTTGAATTGCTGACCATGGACTTGCATTCTTATGCTAGGCCTCAAAGTATACATTTCTCAAATAGATTATTCAAGTCACAAACTAAACTGCAAAACTTTAAATACCTTAGGAACTAAAACAAACATCAAATAATCCCGACTATCAAATCATACTACAACATCATTCAAGAAACCCATCAAAATAACCCAAAACTATTTTGGACATCAATAAACAATCTTCTAAACCTAGAACAATCTGCCCATCCCACTCACGTCAAATCAAACTTACATCTTTATCAATTAAACTATCACTATATTCAAACAGTAGCTTCCTTAATTAAAAAAAAATCAATTACTCTACCTCCTAAGTTCATCCTGAATTTAATTTCTACCATAACCATTAACTTAGTTCCCATGCACATTATAAAAAACATTCTAAAACTAAAATCAACTACTTTGGCAAAATACAGCCTATGTACTCAATATATTAAAAGTGGCAGCAGATGTTCTAGCCTACCACATTTCTATTCTGATAACTGATCCATCAATGAAAAATAATGCCCCAGACCTCTGGAAATTAATTTATCATGCCACTTCACAAGTGTGGAAAATACAAAGATATGTCAAAATACAGACAAAACATATGGCTTTCTCCCTTATGCAAAATTCTTGAAAGATGAGTCCAATTTTGACTTCTTAAGCCAGCTTTCTACACAGCTCAGCAAATATGTTAATAGATTAATACTTGGCTAACTGCCCCTGTGGGCCATTTTAAGCCTAGCCAATAAGCCCATGTAAGAATCAAACCCTGTATCTTGTGTCTGCAAGATAAACACCTTAACCATTATGCAATCCTCCCACCCCTTTTCACATCACAAACATTGCACCAAAAAGTTTCTTTACCAGTGTTAACATTAATAGAAATCTCCACTTTTCCTTGACCTAAGGTGTTGTACATAGTCTTTCACAAAACTCTCTTCTCATGTTCTCAAGTGACTTGTTTGTTTTCACAGCTTTGTGAGCTACCAAAAGTTATTACAAAAACTTTCTTCTTATGTTCTCAGTGAGTGGTTTCACAGTTATGTAGCAAGCAGGCAGGCAGTAAAATGGCAGAATTTTTTCTTTCCTTTCAGTTTGTTTGTTTGTGTCTTTCGGCTTTTCCTGGTTAGGGGTCACCACAGCGGAACTCCAGTCCGTTAATGATTGGCAGTTGATTTTTACGTACCGGCTTGCCAGGCCTGACGCACAACCTTCAATGAAGGTACGTCCATTCATGCAAGTCTCCACGCAGAAGACGCTCTAGCTGAGAATCGAACCAGACAGCGTCTTACTGTGAAGCGACAACGCTACCGCAGCACCACGGAATTGCCCAAGTATTAATAGTTGGTCCCTTGTTATATATCATATTCATTATTGACTCTACACTTCTGCTATACATGCTATCTTAGTCTAAAACAATGATGATTCCACATACATATGCTCAGCCTAAAACATTTTTCAACATCAATGAAACTCAAATGTCTCTGCAATCAAAACCTGGTTAGAAAACTCCCAACTGCTTATGAATTATAGCAAGATAAATTAACTATGTTTACTCCAAAACACTTTTGATATGAGAGAAACCCTATTTATGATTTAAAGATCAATGTCAAACTAAATGTAAATCATGCTAAAATTTGCAAATGTCCTAAATGTGAAGGTTAAGAATACTCAAATGCTCATGATTTCCTCTTCTTATCAAATAAACTATTTCTTCCCGTCTGGCTCTTTATGTCTTGCTGAAGGAAATTTATTGCATTTCTCCAATGAGGAAAAAAGGCACTACTGTTTTTTTTTTTTATTAGCTTTGTAATCAGCATAATTATAAATACATACCACATTATGTTAGTTACCGAATGCTGATACTGTTGCTTAGTGTTGCTATTACGTTTATGCCAAAAATGTCCTACTTCAATGCTATTCAGTAATATTCATCGCTGACATACAATCTATAAGGACAAGCACATGTACCAATAGTTAGTAGGCATTTCCATTCTCGGAGGCAACTGTGCACCATAATCATGAAGGCAACCTTTAGGGCAAAAGTGTAGAATTATGCCACCATAGTACTGAGGTGTTTGACAGCTCCAATCTTTATGCCACAGATTTTACTATACTGCCTAAATAGCCACCATTCACAAAACACTGCACCTTCAAACCTTCTTACTAAAGTGTCTAGCTTTAAGGTCATCAGTCCTTTAGGTATCTGATATTGGTTACTGATGAATCTTCCTTTTGGTTGGATGCTACATACTGATTTGGCTTCGACATGCTCTGACTAAGACCTGCTTAACCAGATTTGAGCTAAAACAAGTCAAAACACTCATTACAAGAATAAAAAAAAAGTATACTTTTTTCATAAATTATCCGCCATCTACTTCTTCTATGATGATAATTTCCCAACCGTTTTATGGTTTAGTGAGCCAGTTTTTTTTTTTGTTGTTGTTGTTTGTTTTGAAATACTTAACCTTGTTTATCCCCATATGAGGGAAGGAAGATTGCTGGTGTTCTTGGTGTCTAGTCATGCCAGGCATTGGTGCAAGTGGTTTTATCAACATCTGTTTGCTTTTTTTCCCTGTTACTTTATATTCCTCTATTTTGAGCTGCTGTCCATTTGGCTGGGCTGCTTTGTGCTGTGAAATGGTGCAATTAATTATGAGTAAGACCTGCTTTGCCAAATTCAACTTAAAAATAATCTGTAAAAAGAAAACAAAAAAAGGGAAAAGCACTTTTTTTTAATCGTATAAGACCAGTTACTACTGGATTGACATGCTTTTGCTCTCCATGGGCTGGACCTTCAGTAATGTGTAAAAGTGTTACCACTGTTTACTGCCAGGTCCAGCACTAGCCAAACAAGACAGTCGTCTAAGGCCCTCTGGCCTGGGGGTCACACTAGCCAGGAGCTGCCACAAATTTACGTTTCTTTTTTAAGAATGCACTCCATGAGTTTTATATTGCTTCTTTAAGGAAGCGCCCAGAGCATGTCCTTAGTAGCATCTGTGTGTGTGTCTTTAGTATGATGCATGCACATTGAAACTGGAACAGAGTGGAAATCATGATTTTTTTAAAATAAGCAGCATGTTTCTGGGTGAACTTTATGCTGTAGTTGAAGCATCTGTGTGTGTGTGTGTGTGTGTGTGTGTGTGTGTGTGTGTGTGTGTGTGTGTGTGTGTGTGTGTGCATGTGCATGTGCTGTGTGTGCATTGTGCATGTGCGTGTGTGTGTGTGTGTGTGTGTGTGTGTGTGTGTGTGTGTGTGTGTGTGTGTGTGTGTGTGTGTGTGTTTGTGTGTGTTTGTGTGTGTGTGTGTGTGTGTATGTGTGTGTATGTGTGTGTGTATCTGCATGTGTAAAATGCTCCAGGTCTATCTAGTCCCTAGCTAAACGGATCTAGAGCTCAGACTTCCCCTAGCTGCATGCATTGCACAGAGAACAAGGATATGCAACTGTCTGTTTAGGGAAATATAAAATAAACTTTACTTATTTCACAAGTGGACTTTACTGGTATAATTAATTATGATCTCCTGACCTCTTCATCACCACACTGGCCAAGCAGCAACCCTAGGGAATAATGTTTTCTTTCCTGTGAAAAATTAAGAACTACCAATTATATAGCCCATAGACCTGCAGCACAATAAAGTAGGGTCAACTTAGCCTGTTTCTACACAAGTGGACTTTACTAGCATGATTATCTATGAACTCCTGACCTCTTCATCCTACGCAGAGTGGCTGTATTCACCACCTTGGCCAAGCAGCAACCCTAGGTAACAGTGCTTTTTTTCCTGTGAAAAATTAAAAACTACCAATTGTATAGCCCATAGACCTGGCACAGAATGAAGTAGGGGTACTAAATGTTATTTCTGCTAGACTTTTTTAGAAAAGCATTATTTGTTATAATTTTGCTAATTTTCAATACAAGTACTACCCTGCTTTGTGCTATATATGCAGCTGGAGGAATCCTCCCATAGCTCATTTCTTGTTTATAAAATCCCTTTTCTTTTGCACTAACAAATAAGAGTACTTTTTCTATAACAGAATCTGGTCTAGGAATACTTAATACAAAAAAAACTTATCAGGAACAATGTTAGAAGATTTTTCTTGGTTTACATTACCTACATACCTGAAAGCCATTTATCTGATTGTTATTCTTGTACATCCACTAGCATGGGTCAGCCTACTCCATTCTGCCCTTGTGTCCACTCCCCTACCTTCAATTTCCACCTACTCCCACTACACCTAAACTTATATTTTATAACTCCACCCACTTCTCCAGATTGACCAATCACAGCCTAGACAATCACAGCCACACCCAACCTTTCCTATTCTACTTCCCCTAAGTCTTGTACTGCCTTCTTTTACTCCCTCCAACCACCAGTACCCTTGTGTCACTTCCCATAGTCTAGCACTAACTCAATCTCAACATTTCCAAAACTAAGTATCCCCAACTACTAACTTACCCTTTACTTCACTTCTTCCAACTCTTTCTGCTTATCTCCTATTCATTCATCCTCTCCTTCTTGAAGTCTCTTAATTAGTCATATACCTCAGTCACTCTTGACTTCGCTATTTAAATCCCATTTTCCTTATGTTTTCCACCATATGTCCCTGCAGTCTGCCCTCTACTTCCATACATCTAACAGCCTAATTTCTCACCACAGTCACATCTTATCATCTTCCCAAAATGTCAAAAACCAATTATTACGTCTTTCTCATTTCAACCTGTTTTTCTTTTTACTACCAAATTTCAGAGCACTTAACTCTATCCCCCTTCCCTCTAAACCTACATTGGTTACATCCTTCCTATGATACCCATCAGAGAGCTACTCAGATATGTCCCCAATGGCTTTAAAATAAAACACTGCTTTTCCCCAAATGTAAAATTCTTCCTATAAAACACACTATCCTCTATCAAAAGAATCACCTCAACAGATTAAAAAGAAACCAACTAGCATACTTTTACTCTCCCAAATTTTCTAGAATACCCCTATGGGGTGATATCCACCATAATCCAGGCCCTACTTCCACTAACCTATCTGCTTTATATAACAACTATAATTCCTGTAAATCCTTAAATATTATTACACTAAACTTCCAAAGCATTGGTAATACAATTACTGACCTTCATGCTTGGATAGCACTCAATCAAACAGACATCATCTCTTCCACTGGGACCTCAGTCAAACCTAATGTAAAAGACTCTGAATTCATCCCTCCAGGCTTCAAGACCATTAGGCCTGACAGGCTTCACAAGAAAGAATGTGGTATCAGTCTCCTTTTTCCTAACACATATAATATAACCCAGTACCCTAATACTATACCACAGTTCTCTAATGCTGAAATGTGTATCTCTTTCCTAAAAATAAATAAATCCAAAAGTTTATGCATCATTGTTCTATAAATACCCTCTGGCAATAATATTACTATTCAGGAAGATATCCTTGCCCAGATTACCTATACAATTAAAAATGAAACCATAATTCTGGGTGATGTTAATATTAATTGGCTAAACTTCTGTTCTGAATTCCAGTCCTTTAACATTAACTTAATTAAGTTCACTCAGCTTATCATCACCCCAACAAAATTCAGTAGATGTAATACTGATGGCTCCATTCTTGACCAGATACTGGTTTCTGATTCAAGTAAAATCTCCTCAGCTGGTACTCTCCCAAATGTACTTAGTGATCACCTCCCCGCCTTTGTTCTTAGAACTGCTCCCTCCTTCCAAAAGGAACATCATTATAAACAAATACAGAATCTGCCTGATTTAAAACCTCGGACATTCACCAATCCACTGAAAAACATGAACTAGAGCATCCTAAAACTCTGCCTCTAGATGATGCAGTGAATTACATTAACTCAATATTTCTGGAAACCCTAAACAGCCCCGCACCACCTTGAGTAAAAAGAATCAAAACTAACTATGACTCATGGCTAACTAAATCAACAAAAGAACCAGTGCTAAATAGGGACAAAAATATGGAAACTATGGCTAAAAAATACAAATCCTCCAGACCTCTTGAAATTCAAGCAGCTTCACAATCAAGTAAAAAGGCAAGTAATCAAAGATGAAAAGACTATTGCCTAACACTTCAAACCAATCATAAGCAGAACCAAAAACAATTCTAGAAATCCATAACATGTGTCCTAAATCTGGGCACTAATAGCAACCCATGTCCACATCTAGATAAAACTCCATCACACATAGCAAACCTCTTTAACTTTCCCTTTATTAATACTATATCAAACATCACCACCAACTTTTCCCATCCTCATTGTGGCACAATTTCAAATAATCATAATTATACTAGTACATCAAGTCCATCCCCTCCCACCCACACTTCTTCCTCTTCCTCCTCTCCCACTTGTTATGAAATAGCAACCCAATGGACACCCACATTCACACTTAAACCCATTCCAACTATTACTACAAAAATACTCCTTCTTAAACTCAAATCTAGCTCCAGTATAGCTGATAACCTAACCACAGAATATCTAAAGCTAGATGCTGATGCCATCACCCACCCTATCAATATTCTAGTCCACAGATTCATCCTTGAATCCTATGTCCCAAAAATTTGAAAAAAGGCATTTATACTACCTTTCTATAAAGGCAGCATCTCTACTAATATCTCCAGCTACCATTGTCCAGTCATTCTCTCCCCCATCTCCAAGCTCCTTGAGAAATGCATTCATGTACAACTTCTAAACTTTCTCCTTAATAACCAGATTCTATCTCCTATGCAACATGGTTTTAGACTAGGTCATAGTACTATGACTGCCCTGGGGTCTATATTAGAACATTGAAGTTTCAAAACTTCAAATGTTCTAATATCGAACCCTATTCAGCGAAAGCTGAAAACATCGAACATACAGAACAGCAAATTTTTTCCTAGGGAAAAAAATTGCTGTTCCAAAACACATACACACAACACAAGCACACCAAACAAGCAACAATCCACACACATACACCTAAAATCTTACACCTAACCTTACACTAAACTATACAGACACCACTAACTATCTACTTACCTTAACCCAAACCCTAATCCTAAGGTCCCATCACTATCACACACACTCACCTCACCCGCGCCCTAACCCTAACTCACCTACCCTAACCCTCACATCCACACAATCGCACACTTACCTGACCCACACCCTAACCCTAACTCACCTAACCCGCCCTAACCCTTACATCCACACAATCTCACACATACCTAACCCGCGCCCTAACCCTAACTCACCTAACCCGTCCTAACCCTCATGTGCACACAATCGCCCGCATACCTAACCCGCACCCTAACCCTAACTAACCTAACCCACACTCAATCGCACACTTACCTGAACCCGACCCGTAACTTTCCACCACAGTGCTGAAAATACTGAAGCAACAGAAATGGACAACTGAATTCTTTCCCTAGGAAAAAATTTGGTTTTCTGTTGCTTCAATATTTTCAGCTTTCGCTGAATAGGGTTCGATATTACAACATTCGAAGTTCTGAAACTTCGATATTCTAATATAGAACCACTGCCCTGATATCCTTCATGGACATAGTTAACAAATCCTGAGACTCAGGCAAAATTGGTTTGTCTCTATTTCTAGATTTATCAAAGGCTTTTTGATACAGTCTCTCATCTGTTACGTCTAAATCAACCCTCAAAAGTTGGTGTCTCCCCTCCCTCTCTTAACTGTACCTATCAGACAGACAACAGGCAGTTAAATGGAAGAGTTCCCTCTCTTCATACCTAAACACCTTACTGGTCCCGTAAGACTCTAAATTATGACCCCTCTTCTTCAGCATCTTTATTAATAGTCTCCAGTTATCATTCGGTCAGTGCTCTCTAATACAATATACTGATGATGGCTATTATCTGCTCTTCTGATTCCATGTCCAACCTACAACATATCACACAAATGGCCTTTACTTCCATAGAGGCATGGCTCAGTAACAATCATGTGTCACTTAATCAAAATAAAGCCAAGCTATTTCTATTCACCCCCAAGAAAAAATAACTCATGGACAAGGCCCAGTTTACCATTCTCTCTCAAAGCAAAATAATTATTGAAGTTGTTATATACACTAAACGATCGGGTGTAATTATAGATGAACAACTAAAATTTGACATGCGCATACAGCATAATATTAACAAAATACAACAAAAGCTAAGCATTTTTTACAGGCACAAAAACTTTCTTAGCCCTTCCACTAAACAAACCCTTACTACCACTTATCTGCTTCCCTCTCTCTTCCGTGGTGCCCCATTACTTACTAACCTGCAATCCTCCCTAAAAACTAAGCTTGAAATGTGTTATAACAAAGTTGCCAAGTTTGCTACAAATGCTAAACATTCTACCCATCACTGTATAGCTTTACAATCACTTAAGTAGCTTGAACTCCCCCACTCTCTCTCCTACTTGCAATGAACAACTGTGCATAAATTAATTTACAAACCTTTAGTTTGTCCTGCCTTAACCTCATTTAGCAACTGTCTATCCAAAAGGTCTGTCAAATCTGAAAATCAACACCCTTTGCAGGTGCACAAACCTAACCTACCTGCCAGCCAGCTTCCTTATACTTGTTCTGTAGCCAAAGCGTGGAATGCTGTACCATTAGCAATAAGATCTAATCAAACCTTGCATCATTCAGAAGTTATTTACTCTCTTCTATCTGGATCTGTTCTTGCACAAAGCCATCACCTTTTAAAACTTGACTTGAGTAACCTACTCTTTTATGGTAGAAGTTACATACAATGTTAGCCTTTTTACATATGATTTTTTTCACTTTGTATTATAAGTTGGTTTTAATTGTAACTATTTTGCCAAATCTTGTTTTACCTTTAGTTCAACTAATTGTTAATCACTTCTCCATGTGCATTTTTTTTGTTGAAATTTACAAATGTTAAATCCTGTTCTATGTTTATGATTATGTTTTTTGTGAAGCTTTTCTCCCAGGGCTTCACCTAAAAATGGGCTCTTACTGGCCCAGTGGACTATCCCACAAAACAAATAGCAAATAACTAACTAACTAAATAAATAAATAAATAGTTAGGGGTGACAGGTTAATTAATTTAACGAGGCTCAATCTCAAATCCTGTACCTTAGTTACAGGAGATAAGTGGTGTGCTGCAGTCCTGAATGTGTCCTCCTGTGGATGAGATGCCTTGTAACTGTGAACCTGTTGTCAGTTTGGCATCCATTCTGCATTGCAATATTGGCAGCTTACCTGTTTTCTTTAATGTAACATAGGCAATTTATTCTTCAAGGGCAGCAGGCATTAAATGTGTAGATGAAACAGTGAAATATAAAGTTGTTTGCTACTAGCAACCTCTTAACTTGTTGCAGATCTCTTTAATTTGGAAGTATTTCGATGACTTTTACTTCTGCAGATGTTGTGCATGTTGACTATTAGTGGGTTATAATGATAAAAGTTTGAGGGGCTTTTATGATTAAAATGTTCTGAAATGGGCAGTTTTGTCATTATTGCTTAATATGTTTTATTTTATTGCTTAGTGGAAAATGTTCAAAACTACAAATTTAAAACACACTCTAACAAGTGGTGCTGTATTATACAAATAATTTAATACAATCAGGAAGACGAATCAAAGAACACATGCATGTAACCATGGTCCTAAATGTTTGCAAGGAGACTATGGTAACTGCCCAGAGGTAAACTTAATCTGCTACTGACCAGATGCATTTTCTTTGAATGTGTACTTCAATGCTGTTTCAGTGAATGTGATTTTTTACAAAGTCAGAGAAGTTTACTGTTATACTAAGTCTGTTTTTTATTGTGAGACTGTGTTTTTTTTATTTAGCAAAAGTCTAATCATGTTTGTGCTATAAAACTTGAAATAAAAGTTTTAAATTAAATCCAAATATGTGTAATCATTGTAGAAGTAAAGAAAATAGTATGTAGACTGAGGGGTTTGAATGGTGTTTATGGTAACTGGGGAGAAATAGCCAAGTCATGGGTCACTGGCATGTCTCGGGCGGGGGTCGGGGTGAGGACCTGATCCATTACCCTGCCTAGGGCCCCATTTGATCATGATCCATTAATGCTGCCGTTGCTTACTGAGACCTGCTTTACTAGGTTTGACATGAAAGCATTCTTTACAAAAATGGGGGTGCATTTTTTCTTAATTGTCTGCTATCCACTCCTACAACTTTGCTAATCAGCTGATTGTGCTACTGTTTAGTGCGCCAGGGTTTTCTACTTTGTTTGGAACAGTGTATTTATTTATTTACTTACAATTGCAAGCTAGGATAGCTGGACTGAGCACAAGTCCAGGGAGAAAAGCTACAACTACTAAAGGCAATGCAAATGTTTCCCATAAAACTAATGAGACAATAATTTGATGATAGAAAAAGAAAATGATAAATATTATTAAGGAGTGTAACAATTTATGTCTGTTAGAATGGCAACATTAAAATAGAATTAAATAAATGCTGTTTTGATACAATGGATGGAAAGTAATAATGTTACAAAGGAGTAAGGTGTTTTATGTGAGGAGTAATGAAGTTAATATAGCATCCAATAATGGTAAACTGGCAACTAGAGCAGCTGTAGTTGAATGAACATTAGCAGATTACTAGTGACCTATATTAAAGCTAATATGTGAAGGCAGAGCTATTTATGACTTGGAAGTTGAGACAAATGTGTTGAATGCAGAAAATGGGATTAAATATTACAATGGCACTGTAGAGAGCATCAATAGAGATGTGAGGATAGGCAGAGGAAAAGATGAAGATGAGAGAAGGTAAGGGGGAGTCCAAATAATGGAAGGAGAACTGACAACAAATTTGAGGTATAGATGAGAATGGGAGATGAGAAATATGGAAGACTAAGTTAGTCACTGAAGTAAAACAGATTATGGAGGATGATAATCAGAAGAAGGGATGGAGATATCAGGTATGAGAGCATATATACCAGGAACTGAGGCATTTCTAATCTGAGAGCACTTGACCATGTTTACCATGACAGAGAAGGCAAATCGAAGGGCTTCTGGGCATCTAACCATCCGAGACCTTGAAAAAGTGGTTTGATGATTGTCTGCTAGCTTTTTTCTGTAGGTTTATAGCACTGTGTTTTGTATGCCATTACTCTCCATTTTTCTAGGCTGCAGCATGCAGTAGCAGGGCACAACAGTTGTTTTTAAATATGTTAATTCTCTCTGTTGTCCCACAACTATTGCCAGTTGTATTTAGTCATGGTCCTCAGTCAGAAATGAATTATTGTGCTTTATTTACCATAGCTCCAGAAGAGAACTAAGAGTTTAAACAATGAACTTAGGCACACAGGCCTTGTTACTGAGGCACCTGGGATTTGTTTCTAGGGCTGCTCCTATTTGGCATCTTCTCCAGTGTCAAAGCTCAAGTTATGGGTCTGTCTGACCAAGCTCATGAATGACTGCAAAATTGGAACTATTCTTCCCCCTCCAGAGGGAAACTAAAGCCTTGTACTGTGTCATCTGAAAACACAAGCAACCCTCTCTACCACATAAATGATACACCTATCAGAATCAATATAGTTATCAGGGACTTTGACACTTTTACCACCATATATCTATTGTTATAAAAAATATCTTCTACCTTGCCTAGCTTATTACAGTAGGCATGTCTTTTTGATCAAACTATATTTTCATCCTTTGTGACTTCCCACTATAAGGCCTAAAATATAATATAATATTTAGTTCAGCATGTATCTATCCAAATACATGATCCTTCTTGAAATACCCCAATGTTTCATCACAGAGAACATCAAAGGCCTGAGAGCCATGAACTACACAGATCACTTTAAAGCACTTTTCTCTTGTCTGTTTCATACAGACTCCTATTAGGAAACCTCTACCTAGCCTACAAGGCTTCAAGTGAACCAGTACTGTGTGACCTCCTACATGTCTGCAAATAACGTCACACCATAAACATCTACATACAAGACATAATATCCAAATACACATAACTAGAACCTTCTTGAGGGATAGATTCCCTTCATGGAATTCCTCTCCATTTGAACAGGCCTCCCCTATATATCAGACAGAGTAGCTCCCTAACCATCTTCAAAACAACTTAGACATGGGGAAAAGTTATCCTAAATACATCTAAAGTCTGGCCTCCTATTCTAGTCTATTAAGGCAAGGAGTAGAAAGTAGTGAATTTTGTAGTTCTTAGGTTCCAAATGATCTGTCTGGTCCACTTCCTAATAAAACCCTATCATTAGCATGGACTGTGATAATGTAACTACATATGCACTGTACAAGCTTTGATTTTTGTATGCGAGTTCACAGAAACTCAGTCAGTACCAGCTAGTAACATTGTTAGCAGACTGATGAAACAGATCTTCAGAAACCATGCTTGGCCGTAACTTAGACTCCTAAAATAAAGGCACTTTGCAGAAGCATGTTTTGTGGATCCTCTGTATATCAGCTGCAAGTCATGCAGACCATAGCAACTCAGATTCAAGTTTAAACTTTTTTTCTTGTCATTATTCCCTTTATCCTGTACAGTTGTGTGTATGTTAATTGCAAAGAATTCAATGTTAACCTTATGAAAGGAATGTTTTGTTAATGCGCTGGAAATGTTCAGTATATAAAGACTTGTATAAGCTATTTTTTGTGATAACCATCCCATTTCTCCAGGAGTATAACAATGAAGTCTGTGTGCCTATTTTATTTATTGTCCCTGTGAAAAAAAAGTAAATCCACTATGTATAACGGATGCTTTTAAGTAGTAGTGCAACAACAGCTGTCTGTTTAAGTGCCTTTTTCACAATCGTACAAGATTACAGGAAGCAACTGATGGAATCAAACCCTTGCCTACAAGATGAAGCTCACTTGCAGATCATAGCTCTTTATTGCATATCAGACTGTCTTTTAGTGCACTCATGTCATCGATTTATACTGATGCAGGTATAAGAATGGGATGCCACACTTTATTAAATGTTTACAGCCAGTTATATTAATATTTCTGAGATATTCCTTACAACTGTTCATGGGATAGGGAAATATTTAGTTGGATAACATTAGCACAGAACAATATTGTTGCTTTCTCAGTTTTTTTTTTGATTTTTTGATCACAGAGTGCTGTAGGAAATGCAATGAAAGTACTGAAGTATACTCCCCATGATGAGCACAATAGCTTGATCCAAACTGGCAAGGTACTCATTATGCTGTATGAATGATTTGCTGATTGTATCAGTTGGATTTCAAAGTCATTCTGATGATTCCCATGGGAAGAAATTAAAAATCTGCATTTAAATGGAGTTCATTTTACAAGAGCAGCATGTGAGGTGTTTCTAAGCATTAATTATCCTTAATGTGCAGGTACTGTGCTGTCCTTTATTATTCAGAAATATTTCTGTTTAGACTTCTTAGACTACTGCTGCTAATTATGGGTGTTAAACTGCGACATATGGATAACACTTATTTTCATCAACAGCTTCTTGTCACACTTCATAAAATGGCAGGGAATTTGGCAGCACAGACTAATAAAAAGGCCCAGCTTTTCATAAAATTAAGACTATTTTTTCCAATTTGAAAATGCCCATATTTTTTAATTAGATGGTACATTTAGATGCAATTTCTCCACTTTATAAAAGTATTTGAGTATATATTCTCAATCTATGTTTAGAAATTAGCTTCATATAGACTATAGAGTCAGATGGGATTAATGACTTGCCTTGCCTTTATTTTGTCCCTGTTATCAAAACTTAACAGTATTTTATAGTATTATTCCATCTATATTTGTACCATATCACATTAGCTGTAATGGGAGCTTACCAATGCCAGTTCATAGCTGAAAGTTGACTCCACCCAACAGATATCGTAGTCAGCAAAGTGTCTATAACTATAAATTAGAAACAGTGTCTTGTGATAATCTTGTTCCTCTGCACTAGAGAATAGTCAAGGAAAACGAGTCATTTGTTTTAGGACAATATACTTATCACAGGTCTGTGATGGCAGTATGTTCCGGACTTGCTTTATTAGCTTGTAGTATAATGTGTTTATAAATGCTGGAGTTTATCTTTTCCATTAAAATGATGCACTAAATATAGCCGGAACTGTGATTCTGATACGCTAGCAAGTTTTCTATAGTAAGACGAGAAGCATGTATTTTGTACAGTGCAGATTAATAACTTGCAGAAAATTAGACTAATGTATCCATTTGTAGTGTCACGGTGTTTTGGTGATGACAAAGGAAATGCATGTCAAGTCATCTCCGTCTACCTTTTAGAAATGCATTTTAATATCCCCATTAAGTACCATATGTATAATGTATGGATGCAAAGTGGCTGAGATAATGAACTTCAGACTTTGTTGCACAGAAGAAAGACTTAAAAGCTTCAGCTACGAACATGCCAATGAGCAAGGTAAACTATATGAACTAAAGTAAGCATGTCTGAGATTACTTAATTACATATTTTGATAAATCCCAAATGAATGCAAAGGGAGAAAAAATATTTGTATAATAATGTAAAGCACATATACTCGAATATTATATAATGGCTCTGTAAAATTCAAAATTCTCCCTTCCAATATATTAGCTTAATTTTATTTTCAGTGTTAATAAAGTTATAAACTGTAAACAGAAAACTGAGCAATACCTTTTATTTTTATATTGCCTAATTCACACACAGAGCAATCCCATTTTTTTCAGTTAGAAAATTCTTTTTATCTGCATGTGTATAGCTCTATCCAATTTTCTATTCATTTCTATGTCTTTCTGTCCACCTGTCTATCAGCCTTACATTTTGTTTAGTAAGTATAGCATGTTCTCCCTCAATATATTTATCTTTAAAACACACTAAACATGAAGAATATCAGTCATGGTGATTCAATAAAGCCTACATGGTCACAGAAAGTTTTAGATTTAGTAAGCACCATTTAGCAGCGCTCGCCACCACACAAACAAGGTAAACACTGAGTTATGCTAGTTGCAGCATAAGCAGCTGAATTGCATGCTAATTAACCAAACCAACATGGTTTAATTATTCAGCAACCTATAAAGCATCTGTGTAGGCTCTGTGCTGATTTTTCCTGTGGATTCCAAAACTTTTGAAATACAGACATGGAAAGGAGTCTACATGGACAGAATGTTTGGGGCTGCTGCTGCTTTAATTCATTTGTATGTGCTACAGGCTGAAGCCAATGCTGCTGCTGCTAATAGGCCTAGGCTGAGTAGGAGAATAGTTTCAAGCCCCATTTAATTTTTACAACCTATATGATGTAGAAATGAGGAGTCCTCTAGGGTGGACAGCGACATACTACAGAAACACTACAAACCCTGCTGTCCTCAACTCAGAGACAAAGCTAAATGAGGGAAACCCATCCCAGTGGAGACAGAGGTATGTGTAGCCCATAGAATCTTAGCTACAGATACCTTTCAGAGATCAACAGGGGACATGCTGGAGATGTCACAGGCATCAGCATCCATGATTCTGCACCACTTTCTGAATGCTATGCTCCAACATGCTAGTGACCACATATATTTTCCCCATAGTTCTGAGGAGAGGGACAGAAATATGCAGGAGTTCTACCATGTAGCACACTACTCTGAAATACGGGGTGCCACAGATAGCCCACATGTAGAAATTAAGGCACCATGTGGAGAATAGGATAGGCTCTACGTTAACAGAAAAGGCTACCACTCTATCAACTGCCAAGTTGTGTGTAATGCCAAGGGAATAATCTTGAATGCGTGTGCTGGAAACATTGGTAGTTACCAAGACTCACATATCTGACACACCTCCCAACTGTACCAGATGTTTGCTAGGGTGGTATCCCACAGGGGCATTTACTGGAAGATGTAGGCTATGCACTAGAACTGTGGTTGATGATACCCATCAGAAATGCCCACACACCCACAGAAGAACGCCATAATGAGGCACAAGCTCAAACAAGAAATATCATAGAGTGTGTGTTTGGGCTGCTGAAGTTATGGTTCCAGTGCCTTGATACATCTGGGGAGCCACGCAATACAATCCATGAACATGCACATACTGGCATGAAATCGGATGGCGCAGTGGTAGCATTGTTGCCTCACAGCAAGAGGTTCTCTGGTTCATTTCTTGGCTGGACTGCCTTCTGTGTGGAGTGTGCATGTCCTCCCTGCATTTGTGTCGGTTTCCTGCACGTGCTCTGGTTTCCTCTCATGTTTCAAAGATGTGTCTA
Organism: Protopterus annectens; assembly: GCF_019279795.1. Lineage (NCBI taxonomy): Eukaryota > Metazoa > Chordata > Ceratodontiformes > Protopteridae > Protopterus > Protopterus annectens. The sequence continues at coordinate 1,941,506,424 of NC_056733.1, read as the reverse complement.
GAGCAGTTCTCCCTGGGCCTCCGCTGAAAATTGGCTTTGTTCCAAGTCAGACTTTCCCAGTAAACAAATGTTAAATAAAAATAAATAAAATATTCACAGTATGTGCTATGCTACACATAATCCTGTGAAAGCAGGATTAGCAAGGAGAAGAGGCGCACATCCCACCACCAATGCCAAGGTTACCACAATGACATGCAGATGAGGAGTCACAGGAGAACCACCAGCTGCTGTGAGTGTAGGCAGATGTAGGCATGCTTAGTATTCTCTTGCATTTATTTTATTTATTTCCATTTGTTTATGGGGAGAGACTGACTGGGCTTAAAAAACGCCCATTTTTAGCAGAGGCTCACTGAGAAAAGCTCCATAAAATATATTGTTAACATAATAAAAACAATAATTGAATACATAGTGTATGCAGTGCAAAAGATACAGTTTAACAATTACATGAAGGTATTCCTAGCCAGAAATTAATATAACAAAAAAATTAAAAAAAATAAAAGTAGACAAATAGCATAGCACTTGGGAGAATGTTAACCTGGTATGAGTTAATACATTTTTTTTAACCAAACAGAAAGTGATTAGACTGAACCAAAGTAATATGCCTTTAAAGGTAGATAAAAAGAAGTGACAAGGCAGCAGAGGGAATAGAAGAAGTAGGCTAAGGGATGGGGACAGTTATGGGATAGAGCTAAGTAGAAGGTACATTTAGTTGAAGTTGAGAGCTGGGCAAAGGGTGAGAACTGGGCAAAGGGTCAATGGCTAACAGAAAATGCATAGCACACTCACTCACCACCTAGGGGCCTAAAACCTTCCTCCTACTCACATACATATAGTAACATTGATGCCAGGCAACACACACAACCTTTACCTCCCCATATTTTGGCTGTGTACTGCTTACATTAGACAGAGTCAGCCCTAGACTAACACTGTGGGAACTGCTGCATTTACAAGTTAAATCCTGAACCTGGAGTGTATTGTTTACTAATATGACTGTGTGGCATATTCTTGTATTTCATTACCTGGTCCAATATACTAGTAAAAGGTGGGAGATCTGTACAGAACTAACCTTAACATGTAACAGCAGAGACTTATTTGATTTATATGTCAATTACTAGGTAGTAGGCCTCAGGCATCAAAGATTCACACAGGCATACCTCTCAAAAATACTGATAATCACTGCATGCTGTCAGTTTAGCATCATATGTTTATACTGGAAAATGATTAAAGAGAGAAGTTAGAAAGTATTGATACACATTGCAGTTTCTGACTTCACAACCCTCACAAGATCATTCGCTACAAAGTTGGGATATTTTGATGCTATCAACTAGCTAACTTTCCAAGGCCAGTTTAAGTCAAAGGTACAATTACCAGTTCAACACCATAAATGTTGATATACTAAGCACTAAGTGAGCTAAGCACACTGAGCATCAGACACAGTGCTTTTATATCCCTGAATCCAAAAGATAGAAAACAGAGATCTAGCATAGTTATCATCACTTGCACAGGGTGCTGTTGGGGGGGGGGGGTGATGTTGGGGAGGGGGCAGGAAGCCTAGGCTGACACAAAAGATCAGTGAGTGAGTGAGTGTGAGTGTTAAAATCTAAGGGTCACAAGACAAAATGTAAAAAAGTTCAACAGTTGAAACTGTTTGCATATAGGTGCAAAAATGCACAGTCTTACATTATTACTTTGATTTCCATTTAAAATAAGTTCAGAAACTTGATACAACTATCAAGTTAAATGCAATTGCTATGGCTAAGACCTTAGGAAATAATGAAAAATAAAAGGCAGCTGTTGCAAGACAAAAGTGACGCTTGGTAGGTGGTAAATCCTTTATATGCAGAAAACTCCAAATCCAGAAAAATACAGACAATATTCATACAAGATAAAACAGTGCAAGCAAACACAACAGTATTAAACGCTTTCGTCTGGTAGATGACTTCCTCAGAATACAAAATACTGAAATTAGCACCTATTTACCTACCAAGCATTGCTTTTGTCTTGCAACAGCTGCCTTTTATTTTTCATTGTTTGTAAGACTCTACCTGTTTACCTTAGGAAATAAAACAGACTTCACCAGTCCCAGCACTTAAATGTTTTTTTTTAACAGTGTCCTAAATACTGGGCATGAAAACACAAGCATGTAAAAGCTGATATTAATAACTTCGTTCCAGTTGTTTCCAATAAAGCTAAACAGGTTAGTGATTTAAATATTGTTAACTTTTCAAATACAAGGCAGCCCACTATGGTTAATGACTGGGCAAATTATGTAAGTAATGTGCAAAGTTCAAGCCCAAAGGATAATCAAAAGTATGTTGTAGCTCAGGTTAATGTTGCTAGTGACATACCAGATTTTCAAAATAAAAAGGATGGCAGACCATACATTTCATTACTCATGACAGTTTCATGCTATCAGGGCTTAAAAGATCAAAGGTAATTGCAAGCCTCTGGAGTTTAATTTTTTAAGAAAATAGCAGAATTCTTGTTTTGTCAAAATTAACATGCAGAAAAGTGCATATTTATTTTTTATGCAGAAAAATGTAAAAGTCAGGACAGCAAGCAATGTTGCCAGTTTATAATTGTTAAAGCTGCATTTCATGCAGAAAATGTAAATAAAGTTAGGGCAATAAGCAATGCTATCAGATTATAATTGTTAAAGATGCAAATGTTATTTTAAGGGTCTGATACTAAATACAATCAAACAAGAAATTAAAAGACGATGTTTAAAAAACCTAACTATAAAAAGGACACCAGCATTAAATCAGGCCTTACTTCACTTCATCAGTGACTAGAACAATGCAAAGCAAAATTTGGCAAAGAACTGTGGGACAAAAATTTTCAGTTATTTTTTCAATGCTGTTTTGTGTTCAGATAACACTGTTAAAATGTTTTCATGTTTCAGACAATTGTATTATGTTTTTAGACAATGTTCTCGTGTTTTAGTGATAGTTTTCAGTCTGTATTCAAATCGATTTCAGTTTTTTTTGTGTTCAGGTAACACTGCCAAAATGTTTTCATGTTTCAAACAATGTTGTTAGGATATAACATGTACCAGTTTCAGTTATGTTTTTTATCTGTGCTTAGTTAGCACTGGCAAATATATATTCTTTTGGTTTAGTTAGTTTCCAGAATATACACATTTTTAAATGTTCAGTAGATGCTAATTTCAGAATATGACATTCATATTCAGTTATGTGTTCAGTATAGTACACTTCAGTCAAATCTTACTTCACATTATTCAGTCATTAGTTAAGGTGATGTGCAGAATTATTTCTAACATACTTATTACATTATTCAGTCATCAGTTAAGGGTATAGTAACAAAATTATTTTTGTTACAAACATTATTTAAATAATAGGTAGTGATAGTAACAGTCAAGGCATTATACATTTTAGTCAAATCTCAAACTTCATATAATTCAGTCATTAGTTAAGGTTAAAGTGATAGACTTATTTGTAAATACATTATTCAGTCATTAGTTAAGGGCAAAGTAAAAATTATTTTTACAGGCTTATTATAGTTATTCAATGCACTCAAGGCGTAACAGGGCAGGCTTAATTGTTAAGTAGTTTACAGATTACAGTGCACTTTAACAAATTGCAGTGCACTTTACATTAGTCAGGAGTTAAGAATACTAACAAACAATGTAAAGGTATAGACTTAAAATACAGAAAGTATAGTAAACTATTATAGCTCATAAATATTCATAAAAGTTAAAAAGGTAAGTAGTGTTATAAAATAAATTTAAATAAAATGTACAGACACAAGTTAACACAGAATATGGTAATTATGCTTCAAGACCATTTATAAAGTTTATCTTTTTAGTTTAGTATTGTATAGCCATCATGTTTGATAGGCTATACAATATCTGACAGAAAAAGCTGCTAAGGAGGGGATTTACTCTATATCCAAGGCAGTAAAAGAAAATGAAGGTAAAAGGTATAATAAAGGTGAGCCAAGTGGGCTCAACAGTTGAGACAAAACTGGCAAAGATCCAAGACACACAGGAAAATGCTAATAAAAGGGCACAATGCAAAGTTACCAGTCCAGTCCCTGGAGTAATACAACAGAACAAGGGGCACTTTTTCCCTACATGCTAAAAATTATAGACTAAGCAGATAATAAAGTACAACCATCAGCTACTAAGGTAGGTTTTCAGGAATTTTGTCCTATCATAAAGTATAAGTTCTAAATAAAAAAAGTAAGTAAAAGTAAAAAATTCAGGAGTGTATAATATGTCTGCAGACTAACCCTACATTAAGAAAACCTCAGTTGCAAAGAAGAGCCTGTTTCAGAAAAAACATGGTACAGTATACAAATACATTTTTCAAGACCTCTTCCTACAGCAAAAGGGTGGAGTTAAATAATGTACAAGTTTTAAATATATCACTCACTTGAATACTCTAAAGACTATAAATCTAGGTAATATGAAACCAAACCATAAAGTTAAGAGGTTTCAATTCAAACAGGCCATAAATGCTCAAGAGGCACTTAGTGGTCAAATATAAAATTGCAAGTTTATTCAAATCATAAAGTTAAAAAAAATTCAGTCCAAACAGGCATAAATTCTCAAGCGATGCCTACTGGTCAAGATTAAAATTGCAGGTTTGCCAAATATTTTTTTTTTTATTTTATTTTCAGATTATAAGTCAAGTAGCATAAAATCTAAATACAGTAGTTAACAATATAAACATAAGGTAATTACAGAAGTAGGTCCCAGTAGACTTTCATCAAGGAACCTCAGGGGCAACTGTTAGATCAGAGTTTTTTTATTTTACAGACATTAGAAGGCTAAAGAATAAAATAAGCTAGAAATGTTGTTTCATTTATGCATACATTTTAGAAAACAGAAACAAAGAATCTTTCACTGAATGTTGACCTTGCTGGCTAGGAAATTGTGTTTTATTCATGCATATTCATGCATACATTTTAGAAAGCAGAAACAAAGAATCTTCCACTAAATGATGACCTTGCTGAAATAACAGTTTCTCAAGGGAAGATTGCAGAGAGTATGTGTTATGATCTTTTCTCAAGGAAAGAATCAAGAGATAAACTACGCTAAAAACAAGACATAGGTTCATAGGTTCATAGGTAAGTACTAGGCTATTGGCCCAAGGGCCTACATAAGCCTAACTAACAAGGTTTCCTGGCTTACACCACCCAAGAAAGTTATTTTCCTGTGCCACTATTGAGCAGAGACACAGAAGTGATCCCTGGGGTGTATTTCCTATTTCCCATCCACTCATCAAGGTTTTTCTTGAAGATGCTAATGAAGAACTTTGCTTGACATAGATGGGTAGCCTGTTCCAGAGTATGGGAAGTCTCTGGAACAGGAATCTATCCCTCCAGCATGTCCTGTTTATTGTGGTGACAAGGTTTAGGTCCCTAGAGTGTGTAGCTCAGAGGGATTGGAATTTATTTAGGTGTAGCATGTCCAACAGCTCTGGGTTTGACATAGCTTTATATGTTAGGCAGAGATCACCTCGGAGTAGGCAATATGCTACGGAGTAATGCTGGAGTTTTTTGAGATGATCAAGGTAGGGCATTTGTTTGAGGCCAGTAATCCTTCTTGTGAGGTACTTCTGTGCCCTTTCCAGCTACTGCAGATGTCTTGTGAGGTACATTCCAAAAGGGACGTTGTACTCTATAATGGGTCTAATGAGTGTCGAGTAGAGAGGAACAATGACCTTTTTTTTTCCTGGATGCGAACCCTTTTAGGATGAGGTGTGCCACATAGAAGGACTTCCTGACTACTGTGGTGATGTGACTATCAAAGGAGAGACTACTGTCCACCTGGGTCCCAAGCTCTCTTATCACACATTTAGTGTTAGGTAGATTGCTGCCTGTGTGGTAGTTCATGGGTACAGAGTTTTTACCAAAGGGGATGACACTGCACTTTTTGGCATTGAGCTTGCGGCCATGGCTCTGACACCAGGCATCTGTCTCAGCGAGACCCTTCTGTAGGATGTTCACATCATTTGGGGACTTAACTATGGCTCCTAGTTTGCAGTCATCTACGAACTTCATTAGCCAGTGGCCTTCTGTGTTAGCCTGTACTTCAGAGAAGTAGATACCAAACAGGAGAGGTCCCAGGATTGAACCCTGTGGTACTCCACTTGTCACTGCTTTTAGGTCAGATTTGGAGTCTGCAACATTTACAGTGTGGGTTCTGTCAGTGAGCCAGTTGGCAACCCATCTTGTGATATAGGGATTTATACCTAGATTAGTGAGTTTAGCTATAATTCCAGAATGGGGGATGGTGTTGAAAGTCTTGGCGAGGTCAAGATAGGCTGTGTGAACCACCTTACCCTCATCAACGGCTTTGGTGACTGCCTCAAAGAATTCGATCAGGTTCAGGAAGCATGATCTGCCTTTCACAAACCCGAACTGGGTGGGATCCAGAGTTTGGAGGTTACCAATGTCTTTGTTAATGAGTTTCATGATGATACGTTCCATGGCCTTGCAGACCAGGCTCGTCAGGCTAATAGGTCGATAGTTCTCGGGATCAGTGGTGGCTCCCCCTTTATGGAGTGGGATAACTGTTGCTGTGTGCCATTCAGTGGGAAAAAAGCCTGATGCGAGGCTATTATTGAACATGGTGCTTAAGTGGAGAGCTAGATCATTCTGAAGTTCATGTAAAATGCAGCCTGGGATGTTGTCCGGTCCCATGAATGCTGTGTTTTTGGCTTTAGAGAGCGCAGCTTTTTCCTGCGTAGTTGTGATTACAGGGACTCTGCTTTCTTCCAGTATAGATATGGGCCCTTTAGGGGAGAGGGGGGTAAAGTTAGCACTGAACCTATCTGCCAGGATGTTGGCAATATCAGTTGGTTCTGTAATTTTCATGCTGTTGTGCTGTAACTCAGAACAGATCTGGGTGTTGCCATCGAGATTCTTGACATAGCTATAGAATGCTTTGTGGTTGTCAATAGAATTAGTGGTGATTTTGTTTTCGTAGCTAGCTTTGGAGGATCTTATATGGGATCTCAGCTTCTTACTGAGGCTGACCAGGGAGCATAGCCTAAGGATCAAGGATTAGGGGGTGAATATAGTCAATACAGGAAAATTACTGAAAAAGAGAATATAATCTGCTGTGTTCAGGATAGCAGGGCAATTAAGGTTAGTAAGTTTGTTTGACCTGTTACTTCAGAGAAGATGTCTAACACTTGAGCATGAGTACAGAAAACAGGTCATCTAGAGACTGTCAGTTTACATGGTTCAGGACAATCAGAATGATGTACAGCAACTTGAATTGTTTATCAGAACTGTTAATGGAGACAGTATTTCGGATATTGTAAACATTTAATAAAACCTTATTAAATGAACTACAGTGTTTGGAAAATTCATGCTGAACAGTGCAAAAGACTTAGTTCATAAGGGAGAGACTGATACCTATTGAAGCACAAGCTTGGGTAATTAAAACATTCTCAGTCTCATGGCATACAGTGTTTCCAGCTAACTACGGTAAAGTACCATCATATCAGATCTTACAGTTATATACTAATAACGTCATTATTCTTTAAAACAGGTGATGTTGCATGGATTTCAGCATTCAAAACCAGATCTAATTCATTATCAGTGTTTACTGACTCATGTGGCACACACTATTTGAAATCTGAAACGTGGATTAATACTACTCCTCCTCATCATCGTCATCATCATCATCACTATCATCAGCTCCCTTTCCCCCCTTTTCTACATGGGGTTGGGGTGTCGTGTTAACTGTTGCCATCTCTCTCAGTTCAGTGCCACACTCCTGCCTTCTTCAACACTCATGCCTGACTGTCGCAGATATTCTCTCACACAATTCATCCAACTCTTTGCTGGACACCCTTGTTTCCTCTTGTATTCTTTCTTTTTGCCCCAAATTATCTTCACCAGATTGTCTTCTGCTTTTCTGCACATATGGCCAAATCACTGTAATTTGATCTCTTTGATCTTTTCTGCAATTGGTGATATCTGTTCTTATGTCCTCATGTCTTCATCTGTCTACCAGAGTGCATCCTACTACTCATCTCATTCACTTCATCTCCATCACCTCTAGCTTTCTCATCTGCTCTGCCTTTTCTGCCCAGGTTTCTGTACCCTACGTTAGTACTGCTCACCCCACTGTTCTGTACACCTTACATTTCAGCTTCTTTGGCATTCTTTTTTGATACATAACACCTGACATTCTATGCCAGCTGGCTGCAGCCCCACTGATTCTAGCTTTGATCTCTTCATTCAGATTTCCCTTCTCCTCAACCACCCCTCCCATATACTTGAAGCTATTAACCTGTTTAACTATCTTCCCTTCTATCAAAATTCTCAGCTTCCTCTGATTTCCACAATTTGCTGCCATTACCACTGTCCTATTTGTACTTAGTTTCATCCCATGTGCCTTTAGGTTTGCATTCCATTCCCCTATCCTTTGCTGAAGTTCTTGCAAAGAGTCTGCCTGTAATCTTACATCATCTCCATACAGCAACTTGTTTGATCTGTCCCTGCTGACCTGTTTGCTAATATGATCCATCACCAGTGTGAACAGCAGTGGGTTCAGAGGTGAACCCTGGTGCACACCCACTCCCACTGGGAACACCTCTGTGAGACTGAACACTGTTCATACCTGCATCCTTGTACATAGCCTACACTAATTCTACCAATGTCTCTGGGATTCAAACCACCGCAGTATTGCCCAAATCAGCTTTCTTAAGACCTTGTCATATGCTTTCTCCAAGTTTAAGAATGCCCAGTAAGACTCTTTCCTCATCTTTAGCTTCCTCTCAGCTATCTGTCTCACTGCAAGCATTGGGTCAGTTGTGCTGCATCCTGATCTGAATCTGAACTGCTCATCTCCCATCTTACTTTCTACTACTCTCCATATCTGTTTGTCAATCTCCTTCTCCAGAACATTTGTGCAATATGTTAGGACTTTGATACTGCTGTACTGCCCACAGTTGTGGATGTCCCCTTTCTTCTAACTGATTATGACTGTTTACTGGCACATGTGGCACACACTGTTATTTGAAATCTGAAGCATAGACTAATATCAAGAGATCATCTGCCTCTTGACATTCTAACTTTTTTTGTTAGATTCATCTATGCAAGTTTAATTGTTATTAAGCCTTCCATTAAGGGAAGTCTTTTGTCCAAAATCTTGTAAAAATGTGATAATTGTATGATCATAGATAGGAGTAATCTCTTCTCTCCTAGTAATTATCATTCACTTACCCTTTTGTATCCCCTCTCAAAAACTTTAGAGAGATGTATATACCCACTCCTTGACTTTATTACAGGGATCCAGCTTATATTTGATAAGCATATGGACACTGCTTTGGCTAGAATAATTCAAAAGATAGGTCGACCTTATAGTGCCAAAACCTTCCTTAAAGCACACAGTGTATTGCACCTATGTATTTGCTTTTCTGTTTTCTGTATTCTGTCCACATGTAACATAAACTTGCATTCTCTATGTCTACTTACAGTTGTTTACTTTTAATGTTGTATATCCTAATGAGATAAATAATAAATTGCAAATACTTATTATGAAATTGAATGTCTGTATTTACTGGATTTTTTACCCCCTCCCCTGTTTTTTATTAGTGGATAGTGGACTTAGTTATACAGTGATTTAACAAATAATGTAGTATGCTGAGGTGCTAGTTATTTTACAGTTATGAACAACTCCTGATGAATGAATTATATTACCTCACTTTTCCAGTATCTCTGTGTTTTTACTTAGTAGACCAGCATGGTATTTCTTAATCTTTTTCTATGAAAAGTCTGTCATTAACTGTTGTCCTTGGCTAATCTTAAACCTCACTGTTAAATCATATCTTACAACGACCATTTCATTCATATTCCTAAACCTAAAAACAAATCTTGAGATGCACATTAGATTATCTGTGCAGGTAAACTTTAAAATAAACTCTCACTTACTTTTTTAAGGCAACAGAAAAAAAAAATATGCCTGCAAACTCACAGTGTATCTGTATACTCTGGACTTGAGTGGCATAACATGATTGTAGAAGGGCAAGACTAACATTGTTGTTAGATTTCATCCAGTCTTCACTAGTAAGAATTGATTGCTGGATTATTCTCTCCCAGCTCTCTCCTTCATCAGAAAGCTTAACTCTTACATCTTTCTAGAAATGAATGATAGAGGAAACAAACTCCATCTAGCTGTTGGGCAGATAACAAGATTATTGTCATTATCACATCATTAACTTGAATATATTATCTTATTTCATTCTGTTTATAATCAACTATGTTCATTAATTGTTACTTTTTCCTATGCCATGCCCAGATTTTCTATACTTTCTACATTTATTACCAGTAACTTGCTTCGAAACTTTACCTGAATTAGTAGAATAGTACTTTATGTGTATTAGCAAGGTTTTGCTGTCATATATATTTGTCTGGCTTAAACCAGTAAATGTCAAATGATTTATTATAACTGATCTACTGATATTTTATCTCAGTCTGTTTTTCCTCCATTATTGTGTAAGTTGATACTCAAAGTGTATTTTTATTTGCTTGGGAGACTTTATTTCTGTAATACATTTGAAAATGAAATACTACTATTTTGAGAACTGGCTGCCAGACTTTAAACTATACTATGATATCTTAAACTGTAATAGACTAATAACAATAGCCGACCACACCCCTTCACCACAACAATGGTCTCCAACCTGGGTGAAATTATTACACAACTATATCAAAACAGTATCCATAAACCGCAAAGCCCTCCCTTTCCTTTACAACGAGAATTTAAAAATCTTATAATACACTCAATCATTAAACATAAAATCACTATCATACAAAGGATGTTCATATCATTAAACCTATATTACGTATTCACTTCCCTACAACATATCTACCTTAACCCCAATCTCAAAATGAATAACAACAGGATTAACCTAAACAATTATCCCCTCCTTAAGAAACTAACCATTTCTGATATATTTCCCTTCAAGAACAATACTGTCACTGAAATGAGAACACAATTAAAGCTCCCTAAAAGCTATACAATCATTTTAAGGCAAATTCGAGACCATAGCCAATACATCATAGACAATCTTGATATCAATGCAAATGACATTCAAACCTGTAAAATCATATGGAACCTCCTATCCTCAAACAAGAACATGCTATCTAACTCCTACAAACTTATTCTATCAATCAAAATACAAAAAGAAGTTATTTATTCTAGTTACTGGAAGGAAATCAATCCTTCAATCACAAACAATCAAATATTTGAGGTGATCCAGTTTACCTCCAAACATATTCCCCTTAAACAAATTTAAATATACCACCGATCATTATACTTCATAATGCCTATCTTATTCCAATCATTCTAAATAAACTATACCCAACCACCTCTCCATTCTGCTCCTACTGTGATAATCACAAGACTGATTTACTCCACACCTTCTGGAGCTGCAAGTGCCCCTACAAGCTATGGTGCTCACTTAGAGTCCAACTAGCCAACTAGAAAAAATGGTCTATGAAAAATCAACCTTATCTTGGAAGCTAGCTCTCTGCATGTTACCCCCACTGTCCTGAATAAACTTCAAACATGTATATTAATAACACATGTTTCATTACTTAAATACTGCATTGCATTACATCAGAAGGATAGAACATCACTCATCTTGGAGGTTTTCAAACAAGTAGCTACCAAATACCTATTAGCTCGCAAATATTTAACCAACATTCAAAAATCCCACACCCACTTTACAGAATTTTGGAAATCCCTTTTTGAACATATTCTACTTTTAAGTTGTTATATATAATTAACAATGAACTTTTGACATATGTGTAAATAGTTTTCACTATTTTACTTTTATGTTTTATTATTCAGTAATGTATTCACTGGTTATTTGTTACCTGTCAATTATCAATGTTATGTTCAATGTATCTGTTTTCATAAAAAAAGAAATAAAAGATTTTACAACATACTATGTTGAGAATTGCCAGTTAACAAATGTATTTGATTAGTTAATTAATTACTTAAATATTAAGTGAATACATGCATGTATTGTTTCTTGTTATGCTGTTCCTATCTCAGCATGACCTATCAAATCCAAGAGACAGAGGTGTAAACCCCTTACATTGGGTAACCATTTGAAATGTTATGATTTGTTAGAACAAGTCGGAAAACATGGAGATGGAATGACAGAAAAGTGGACTGAGATGTCCATTTCCTGGAATATTCCCTTTTCTCTGAGGTATGGAAATCTTGGTGATGGTATATATAAGTCTTGGAGGGGGGAGCCCTTTGAAAAAAGAAGTTTTAAGGAGAAGAGTAATGTTAAAGATTTACTCTTCTCCTGGATTTTCTGTCCTTTTTTTTTTTTTTTTTAAAGTGTCAACATTCAGTATTTTGGTTGCCAACATTTCAGTAGGGAGGCCTTACTTTGAGATGGTTAACCTGAGTTTAGTTACCACTCCATACTTTGGAGGAGCCCACCAAGGTGAATGGAAACTGAGTGTTTGATGCAGGCTTGCTCTGGGGGAAATGGTTAATGTGTGCCTCTTAGTAAGAGTGCCACTTGTGGTCAGTCTGTAAGTGTGCAGTTTGTGAAAGAAACCAGGAAGTAAGGGATCAAGCCTACTAAGGAGATAATTGTTCTCTAGCTAGTCCATGCCCAGAGTGCCTAATCAGCACAATTTTCCCATTATGGTGAGATTCAGGTTGTAAGGAGTAAGTTAGCTTCCAGGTCCAGTGGAGTGCCCTTATCAATCCCCCTTGGAAATCCACCCTCCATGTAGTAGTTCTTCAAACACTAGTAAATTCTGTCTGCTGCAGGAGGTATGCCCTCCCAGCCATTGCACTTGCACAGTAGCAGGATGGGTTTCACAGACCTGTGTTCCCTCTAAGCGTCATCCAAGTGGCATATCAGATACACCTCCCTCCCTCTAGAATGGAAGGCACAGCAGTAGTCTTTCATTCTCATCATTGCCTCCTCTGCTCTAGCATTGTCCAAGCTGCTAAGTGAATATGAATGTTCCAGGCCACAGTCAGGGCTTCACCACTTTGTAGTATAGAGATGGGTCAGTATATGTTTAAGTTTGAAATCCAGTCTCTTTACATTTGATTTTTTTCACATTCATATGATGGTTAGTATTAATGGTATTGATTATGTCATAATATAATTTCTGCTAATTTAACTCAATGATGGCTGTTGAATAGGTTGCATTATTACTAATGTGTATTACCATATTTTATGTCAGACATTACTTTAGCATGAAGGAATATATAAGCAACTCTGCAGTCAAGAAAACACAATGCGGTGTTTTACATGCTGTATATCCATTCTATTTGATTTTTATCCAAATCCTGTTCATAATTATTTGCCTACGTAGTGAATTTGTTAATTAGGAGTTCTGTCTATTCTTATTACACATGTTTACTGCTCTGGATATAACTGTCAGCATCACTGAACACTGTGTAGTGTGGTAGCATTCACAGCCTTCCTAGCAGTGAAAAAAATCTTTTAATTGTAATGAGAAAAAGAACATTTGTACCAAGGGCATTGATTTAAGAGATACAATGAGTATTAAAAGCTATGCGCGCTGATCATTTTGTCCTTTGACCTTTTTAATATTAATAAGCAGTAATAACTCCAAGACTTCTGCAGGGCAAATATGTCTGAAAATGAAAGGGTATACACACATTAGGCAACACTTTTAAGGTATTTGATTGAAGAACATTCACATTAGTAACATTACCTGGAGGGTTAAGAATAAATCACTGAATGAGGAAAGGTAACTTTATAGCCTGTTTTGCTCTATCAATAATGCACGATTAAGCACCTTTCATTCTTCATTTCTAAAAGCTAACTAATTGGCTTTGGCATCACAGATTTGAAGGTTATTAGTCTTTTTCATGTCATAATCTTCTTTTTTTTATTTTTTTCCACTTCCTGAAATTAATGATTTACTTTGCTAAGAAGCTTTAGTCGCAGTTTATATATTTGTAGTTTCTGATTAATTTAAAGAATATTGCCCAGCAATGCATTTCACACTTGCCACCTGTCAGGAAATTTTCCAGACAATCCTGAAATCAGGGTCTCTGTTAGAAAATACAAAAATCTGGTTCTCTGTCAGGACATCCAGTGATAGGGAGTACTTGAAATGTATTTTGCATATTACTGAGAGCTAACACATTTCTGAAGTATGTTTCTTAAAATGTTTACTGTTTTACTTGGATTTCCTATATGCATTCAAATGCAGTATAACAATTATCACTGTGGCTTATGCCTGTGTATATGTTTGGGGGGTTGAAGTCTATATAAGAGCAACAAGTTGGCTATATTTTTCTTCAACTTTCCATTACTGTCAGACATCAGCACTACACACAATAAGTGGCTGTTTTGATGGTCTGGCCAAAATATGTGGGGAAGGATCACATCATTAATACAGTGGCACAGAGTTGTTATCTCACAGCTCTTTTCTTCTTGTCTGAGTTCTTGGTTGTGGCTCCATATGCATGGAGTCTGCATGTCCTCCATATTTCTGTGAGGGTTTTATTCAGGTGCTCTAATTATATCCAACACCCCAAATACATACCATAGGTGAACTGATGTTCTTTTTCCTGTAGAAAGCATGGTGTGTGTGTGTGTGTGTGTGTGTGTGTGTGTGTGTGTGTGTGTGTGTGTGTGTGTGTGTGTGTGTGTGTGTGTGTGTGTGTGTGTGTGTGTGTGTGTGTGTGTGTGTGTGTGTGTGTGTGTGTGTGTGTGTGTGTGTGTGTGTCTGTACATGTGGAAAAATATATTGGTAGGTACATACATAAATATCCTGGGTACTGAAAAAATAAAACTTAAAGTGCATCACAGAACATCTGTAACCTCACTGCTTCTGGAGGCCATCATTCCTGGCTGTATAAGTTGGCTTAGTAAGGTCCTCAGCCATGAGCCTCACATAGTCTAAAACTTACCCCACTCAGTGGTGGATACAGTGATTGCTGTAATTTGTGTGGGGGCTGAGGATAGTATGATCATTTCATTAACTTTCCTCCAAAATCACCCCTTATAAGTGTGCACAGAATACCATTGTAGCTTGACTAGGGCCAGCGCACTGTGTAGAAATATGTTAGAATGAATCTCTGTAAGTGTTATTATTTTAACTTTTTCTTTAGTTGATGTTGGATGTGTATACAGGTGGATATCCCCTGGGTGTAGGGAAAAGAAGGCAGCAACAGAGTACTACAACACATTTTAACCTATCTGCTCTTTCACTTTCATCCTAGTTTGACTTCAGAGGGGTACAGAGAAGGTGTCTGTCTTTTGGGCTGGAGGTTAAGCAGGCATGCTATGTTGATATAACAGTAGCAACTTAAAATACATGACAATGTTCATTTGTCCTTTCACCTTCATCCCAATTTAACACTATATGGGTACATGGAAAATCATTTTTTTTGTGAGGTGTAGAGGAAGGCAATCATCCCAGCTATGAGTTGTGTGTCCTCACAAGCATTTTGTTCTCAGATCAGGGAGAACTACTACTCAGTTTTCTGGAAATTACTGTGTTGTTAGCCTTGAGCCTCAAGCCCTCAACATAACCCACTTCTTCCTTGAAAGAAAAAATCAGTTTCTTTCCTTAATCATGATTTTTCTTTCAGGTCATCATTTGACTGAAGGTTGTTGAAAAAAGCTCTGTAATGTACTTCGGGAAATTTAAGACCTCATAGCTTCTGAGGGTTCATGGCTCCCAGACTGCCAGCATAATTATAATCGTTACATCACAATTTTTACAGTAACAGTTGTGAAGATTGGACAAAGACAGGTGAAGGCTGCCAGTCTAGTCAAAAGTGTCAAAAATGATGTAATCTGGGGAGGACCCAGAGACATGTTTGTTAGTGATGCTTTATAAACTATGTCTCAGAGAGAGACATAGAGCATTTTGACTTTGGAAATCTAACCCAGCACTGCTTATGCTCTTTATGTATGTAAGTAGGATTGTAGCACTATGTTTCTTCTTAAGATTAGCTAAAGATTAGAAAGTTAGATTAAGTAATTTACTGTGTAATCAGATCTTTCCTATGATATTATTTTAAGTTTCTATGTGATCTCTGAACTCTTAGATATCTCAGTGGTGTAGTAGATTTGTCTTGTGTTTTAATTATTTATTATTAAATATTTTTAAAACCTTCTACCTGTGGCTGGTTTATGAAGAGATAAATTATGCTTTAGAGTACATTATATATTTATAGAGTTTACTGTTTAAGTCCTTCCAATAAGCCTTAGACTGAATAGTCACATTACCATTGGATATTAATATCGCACAGTAATAATCTGACACCCTTTTAAGGGCCTTTTAGTAGCTGATATTATTAACTGGGTGGTGGCAGTAATTACTACTGTATAGTCTGGGTAAAGGGGCACAGTTGGAGAATCTGTGTCAGACTTTCCCAGGAGTGTCTTTGAAGTTGTATAAATACTTATCTCAGAGTGTGTGTGTGTTGTGTCAGCTACTTGGCAGGGACACAAAGCACTGGTTGGACAGAGAGGGTACTGGAGGTTTTAGCTTCCCCAGTTAGGCTGAGACCTGGACCCTATAGCTGTGCCAGTGGGGAGTCTTATTGGGAACCTGGTGAGCAAGAGAGCAACCATCCCCAGACTGAGTGTGATCTCTGTGTGCACTTAAGGAAATTGTACTTTATTGTGTGTATTAGTTATCCTTTCCTCTTCTAGGAGACTACCTCCCTGGTGTTAGTGGTGAGGATTGAGGTTCCTTGATTGCTGGGCCATGGCACGGTCATCACAGCAGTATTGGCCAGTTAAGATGTATTGCAAGATTGAAGAAAAAAGGCAACAAGTTAGACTAAGTGTGAGAAAACAAAACAAAGGTACTCTGGTTACTATAGGGAGCAAGTATGAGAGGAAAACAATGAAACACTGGGGTGTATGCCAGTGTGACATTAAAAAGTTGGGTTGCAGAATACCATGGGATACTTTGCCTTGGAAACCATGTTACCTAAGATTGCTCATGCAGTTTCTGTATATATGGCATTTAAAAATGGGTGCTTCAGGGTGTTGCTTGTTAAAAGGGATGCAGGCAAAGGGTATGTTTTCATTATGCAGGCGGTGTGCCTTATTTTCCAGGAAATGGAAGAATGCAAAGGTGGCAACATTAATGAATCATGTCTTCGCTAGCTTACCAAGGGCACAGTTGTGACTAATATTCTAAAATATTTATAGAAATATAACTAAGGTTCACAAGTTGTATAACTTCCCTGAAAATCACTGACCTATTGAAATGTAGATGCTTACCTAGGGAGTTTACATAGAATGAACTGAGATGTCACATTAGGGGTATCTTTTCATCAATGGAAAAGCAAAATAATGGGCCGGATTCATGAAGACTTGCACAGAGACTAAGAGTAGAGTAAGACTCCATGCAGCCAACATGTCTGCCGAGCGATCCAGGAACAGCAGGCAGGGGCGTGCAAGAGAGCTCCTAAAACGACTCTTACATGAACAGGGTTAGGTTATGCAAATTACCTCATTTGCTGCTGAAAGTTATGCAAATGAGCTACATTTGCAATCCAGGAAACCATAACCTGTCCGAGTAAGAGTAGTGTTATTTGCAGAAATGTACTCCGTTGTCAACTGAGTACCATTCTGCAAATAGCAAAACGGAGCCGTGACAGCTCAAAATAAAGGATGCTTCCAGTTGAGGAAGCATGCCAATGGTCAAATATATGGCCATTGGCAATTCTTCCCATTGCAAAATAAAATAAACATTTTTTTTTACCTCGTTCTCCGAAGTTTAAGCGTAGTGCAGTGCCGCACAAAAGTGCTGTGCTCTAAGAACCATGAAAAAAAATAAAAGCCACAGATAGGGATTTTATTCAAAATATTCAAATGCCATGCAAGTGAATGGCAGGCTGAAGACAGCATGGCTACTGAGTAGAGGTTGCTAAGGGAGGAGGCTCAGTCTAAGAGATGTAACCAAGCATTAGTAGGCAATCCTATGCAAATGAGGGTAAGGATAGTGAATCCCAATTTTACATGGCATATGAGCAAAGTCCGTGGAGTGTAAGAGTAGGATAAGGGGAGTATCAGAGTAGAAGATAGGTGACATCATGAGGGGGGTATGTATGAAAGAATGTAAGCTCATTAGAGCAGAGTGGCATGTGTTTGCTGTCAGTTACTCATCACTGGAAGAGGCATGTCAACAGGTATCCTAGCTAAAGGCAAGAAATTGAAGGTGTATGCCGTGGATAACACTAAAGTTTCTTGTAGAAGTGCCTGCAACGTGTTTGCGCTCGGGTGTGTGCCTATAATCTGAGTAAGACTGTGTGCGCGCGTGTGCACCTGTGTGCATGTGTTTAAGCCAGAGTAAGCATGTCTAAGGTTGTTGAAATCTGTGTAAGTGCATTTGGCCTGTGTGCGCGCGTTCAAGCAGGAGTCAGCAAGTGTTAGGCCGTGTAAGTATGTGTGTGTGCGTGTGAGCTGGTGTATGCATGTTTGCACTTGTTTGCGTGGCGCTGCCCCCTGTGGAAACAGAAAGGGAAAAGGAAGCACAACAAATAGTAGGAAGTTACCCAAGGAGAACTAGCAGAGCTAGCAGGTGAAAACAATCAGAATCAGCCAATTACACAGGCAGTACACAACCCAGCCCAGCCCAGCCCAGCACTTAAAACTCTGCAAACAACTTTCCACTATGTTTTCCTCAGAGACACTGCAACACTGCAGTAAACTAAGAGAAGTGAAAACTTAAAAAGCTTTACTGAGACAAAGAAATGTTAGGGGCTGCTATTGCTGTTATAAGGTGACATATGCAACATGCTGAGGGTGTGACAATGCGAATGCTGCTGAGCAACCCACAGTGAGGAGACTGAGAAGAGTGTACAGGCCCAGGGTAACCTACCAGGGGCTACATGAGCTGGAGATAGTGGAGCGCTATAGAGTGGACAGAGACCTCATGCAGCAAATTGTTGAGCTGTGCAGGCCACGCCTCACACACAGAACCAACAGAGGGGAACTCATCCCAGTGGAAACCAAGGTATGTGTTGGCCTAAGAATACTAGCAACAGGTACCTTCCAGAGACCAACTGGTGATATGATGGAGATTTCACAGGCATCAGCATCCAGGGTACTGCACCAGTTCCTGAATGCCATGTTAGCACATGTCGGTGATCATGTATATTTCCCCAATTCCCATGAGGTATTGGCCAGCAATATGCATCTTTTCCAGCAAATAGTGGAATACTCTGAGGTAGTGGGTGCAATAGACTGCACTCACATATGCATCAAAGCACCAGCTGGTGAGTGGGGTAGGGCCTACTTTAATCACAAGGGCTTCCCCTCCATCAACTGCCAGGTCGTGTGTGATGCCCAGGGCATAATAATGAATGTGTGTGCTTGCTGCCGTAGAAGCTACCATGATTCCCATATCTGGCATCTGACACAGCTGTACCAGACATTTGCCAGTGGGGAAATCCCTCATGGTCACCTAGTGGGGGATGTTGGACATGCACCGGAGCCGTGGCTGATGACACCCATCAGAAATGCACACACACACCTGAACAGGAACGCCATAATGAGGCACATGCACAAACACGAAATGTAATCGAGCGTGTGTTTGGGCTGCTCATATCACGGTTCCGGTGCCTGGACACATCTGGTGGTGCCTTGCAGTGCTCACCAACTACATGCACCCAAATAGTCATGGTATGTGCTATGCTACATAATATGATCCTGCAAAAACAGCTTCAGCAGGAGCAGCATAGGGCCGGGCCAAACAGCCCCCCACCATTGCCAAGGCCATCACAGGCAGAGCGTGACTCGTAGGACGAACAACCTGAGCCTGCCCCAGTAGGCAGAAGGAGGCATGCCCAGTATACTTTGGCCTTGGCAAAGAGGCAACGCATAGCACATACACTGGCTCAGCAGGAACCCTGGACATGATACCTCTCTCTGACTCGCACATATAGTAAAAATGATGCCTATCTTGACACTACCTGTTTTCAAACATGTATAGAGAGTGTAATATGTGCATCCAACATAGGCAGCCCTGCAGCACCACCTAAGGCATGATTGCCATGTTTTAAGCAATATAAAGCAGTGCTAAACAACTTTTACCACTATTTAGCATATGTAAACAAAATTGCACACACTAAGTAGCACAACTTTGGGCAGTGTTGAGCAATATAGGGCAATGTTCAGCAATGTTGGTTAACGTTGAGCAATGTTGGGCAAGTTCGGTCAAAGTTGGGCATAGTTTTGCAAAAGCAGGTAAACATGCTCATATTTGCTTTACTGGTCCTTAAGCAGTCTGGTCTGCTCTGTATGAAAATATAAAGCAGTGACAGTCCTCGAACCCAGGATACTGTGCACTATAGTCACAGTACTGAACCACTAAACCATGACAGTATTTCACTGGTCAGCCTGTATGAAGAAATGTTGATACATCTATTCAAAGTGTCTCATGGAAACCCTGCAGGCACAGTATAATCCCTGTAGAGTTATGACACAAAGGTGAGCCCTGCAGTAAAAATACAACTTGACTTTCAACACACATATAGTATAAATGTTAATATTGGGCGCGTTCACACACGCCAACAATTGTAGTGGACTTCAGACAGCAACATACTGAAAGGTCACACTGGGCATGCTCACACACTTGAATAAATGAGGCAAATGTCAGGCAACAACACACTGAAAGGCCAAACTGGGCATGCTCACACACATAGGCCATGTCTGAGTACAGCAGTGGGCCACACATATCTGGCAGTTGCATGTGTTAACCCAGGAACCTCTCACTATTCACCAATCCTGCCTTGTGCACACAGTTATATGGCAACAGACACATATATAATATATTGGAACCCTGTCATAATCAAATATGTACTACAGATACTTAGGTTGTTCATAGAAAGTGGAAAAGCAAAGAAGATAAAAAACCTGAAATCAGTATCATCAATAAACAATGTGCACTCCAAACATTATCCAAACCAGGTTATGGAAAGATTATCTGCGAAGGAGTCCATACAGAACCATGACACTTTCTTCAGCTATGTCATAAATAGCAATGTACACCCATATATGTCCTGAGTCAGGGCCAACTGTAAATGACTGACAATGCCAACATCCTGTCAGACAGGCCCATACATACATACCCACCTCCCACTGACAAAAGGCCCTATCGTCATACCAGGAGATATCACATGCAGAATGGGTAAACAGCTCCTTCCAAAGCTGAAAACATGGCATCAATTGGATTACATTGTTTCCCTATATGTGTCATAAGTGAACTGCAGAACAAACAGACCCTGCACCTGAACAGTCTGTTGAGCCTCACCCTCTCTACAGGATATGAAACTGTTGAATGGGTTACAGCAACATATGGCACACTACACAAGTGTTGGTGCACAACAGACCATGGGAACTATAGTCTTATAAGCCTATGAAGTCTGATCTGCAAGGCCATGGAGTCCATCATGATTTAAGTCATAAACAGAGCTATTGGAAGCCTACAAACACACAACCCTACCAAATTTGGTTTGGTCATGGGCAGATCATGGTTCCCAAACCTGCTAGACTGTTTGCAAGGCAACCACCCAGGACAGACTTTGAATAGCCCTTTTCCAACATCCCAGACAAATGTCATATCCACAAAATCAACAACATGTGCATAAATATGTATTGTCATCTGATGGACTGGCAACTGGGCCACAGATAGATCACACAAGGTAAGAATTGTGGAGTCCTGTTCAAGCTGGTAACACCTGCTGCCCCCCCATGGCTCAGTCCTGGGATTGCATAAAACAAAGTGCACACACATTACCCTGTCTAGTCTGATGATGTCAGCATCCTACAAATATAGCAGGAGAAATTAAAACACCCAATAAAGCATATAGCATGTCGTGTTAATGTGTATTTCTCTAGTATCATAACATAGTTAGGTAGGGGTTTGAATCCTGCAATTGCTGAGTGTGTGTGTGTGGGGGGTATGCTTCTGCGTGATTTCCTTTGAGAGGAGTTCCCTTTTTGGAGACTAGGAAAACACCTTAAAAGTGTTATATTCCTCTTTGGCAAGTCTGATGATGTCAGCATCCTACAAATATAGCATTGGAAATGAAAACTCCCAGTAAAGCATATAGCGTGGCGTGTTAATGTGTATCTCTCTAGTATTATAACATAGTTAGGTAGGGGTTTGAATTCTGCAATTGCTAAGTGTGTGTGTGTGTGGGGGGGGTGTATGTTTCTGTGTGACTTCCTTTGAGAGGAGTGCCCTTTTTGGAGACTAGGAAAACACCTTAAAAGTGTTATATTCCTCTTTGGCAAGTGTGATGATGTCAGCATCCTACAAATATAGCATTGGAAATGCAAACTCCCAGTAAAGCATATAGCATGTTGTGTTAATGCGTATCTCTTTAGTATCATAACATAGTTAGGTAGGGGTTTAAATCCTGCAATTGCTAAGTGTGTGTGTGTGAGAGAGACACTGTTGGTTAATGTGTTGTGGGTTCTACTTTTACTACTGTATGACATAGTATAACAACAGTATGTGCATTGCACACTTCAGGTATCTGTGTGGCAAATACATATATGTACATGTGACCTCAATTAGTTCATAGGTGTGAAGCCTGCTTTCTACATTAATACATCTGTTACCTTTGACAGATTGTGCTGCTGCTTCTCAGACCTTAGGTCACATATGTATGTTTGTGACAAGGCCAGCCACTGTAGTGATCTGTGGCCTAGGTCATCTGTGTCACACACACCCATGACAGTTTATATCGAATAGTGTGAGTGAGGGTTCATACCTGGGGTATATGTCAGGCATGTTCAAACACAACAAAGTCTGTCAATAATGGACATTCATTATAGGTGTACAACAACTTTGTGGATATGCATACAGACCCCTTATTGCTTATGTGATACACCGAGGGACTTCAGAATACCTTTGGAAATGTGAATACCAAAGGACAGATGACATAACACTTGGCTGTATGTACACATCGGTACCCGTTCTACATGTTGGGGGCTACTACCTATGTAGTACTGTTGGGATACTATGTTTAGTAAATGTGGATGACTATGCTATCGTTGGCTTACAGCTTTACAGCATGGGTTGGACGACAGGTATCTGTCTGTATGATAACCTTGTGGAGGATAGGTGTCTCATCCGGAGAATGCATTGTAGGCCACTGTTTGCATTTCCAGATGTGGACAGACATATCCCTTGTGTGTTTGCTTGTACCTAAGAGGGCTATATGCCAAACAGGAGTGGTCCCAGGAATGGGTGGTGGTCAATACCACTGGTTACTGGTATAGTATAGTACCAGAAGGATCCAAATGCTATTGAGTTTCCTACATCTGTGTGTCAGTTGTCAAGACATCATCTAACGATTGGTTATAGTCAGGCTGTTGAGGTTGTGTATACTACCAGAATGCAAACCAATGACAGATAGTAACAGTATCACCCACAGCATAGTGTCAAACCATGTCATACACACATGTGTACCCAAGATAAAACATATGTGTAGTAAAATGCAAACTGGCCACCAATAGAAACTATGAAGTGTTAACACTGTGTAATACAGGGCATGTCACCCTTCCCATGTGTCCACTATGCACGTACATGCAGACAGTGTACCTCCACCATGTTCACAAATGTACACCTGCAAATCTGTACTGCACACATCACACACGTACTATCCACTCACCAACACATACTGCCAAAACTACACACATCAGCCAAGTGGCACAAGGGTGGACAATACATTTTTGGAATTAACACTGGTGTAAACAATACTACATTGATAATCATAGCTATAATGCATCATGCCTGCTCATATATACCTACAAGGATATCATTACACTTTATTGTTGACAACATGCTAACATTGCTACACTGCTATAAAGTCACCCTGTGCATCAGTTCCATGTTAGCCTGTTCCTGCATCAATGTTACAGATGACAGGAGGTGGCACAGTTTCATCATATGCACAGGGTGTGTTGTTGGTTTGCCAGAGCCCGACACTGACCCATCCAATTGACATGTATGTGTGTGTGTGTGTGTGTGTGTGTGTGTGTGTGTGTATGTGTGTGTGTGTGAGCATGGGTCAATGTTGATGTCATGTGTGTGTATGTGTTAGCCCTAGGTGTTTGGTTTATGTGTGTGTGTCTGCATGCACACAGTTCCACCATGTGGCTGCCATATACGGGAGGTTGTGGGACAGCCACAGACTGTACCTGCCAGGCTGTACAGATCACCATCTCTGGCCATGGACACAGTACCTGTGCCTGGCAGGGGTGCCATGGACAGTATCGGGTACTAAGCCAGACTGGGTACTATCATCAGAGGCAGAGGGATGTCGACTGGACCCATGTCCCTGCTGGGACTGGCCAGAGCCATGTGCACGTGGTTGTCTATGATGGTCTATTGACAGCCCAGCCCCAACATTGCTGGGGCTGGTACTGCCACTATGGGAGTGGCTGTGACTTGTGTGTCGTCCACAATGACTGCCAGCCGATGATGTTGCTGGCATACTTCCACGTCGACGTCTCAGCCGTCCTGCACTTTCCTGGCACATGGACATGACATTGCGGAGGACATCTAATGTCTTCCCCCAACGTCTATCAATGACCTCGGTGTAATTACAGACGGCACCGGCAAAGTCACAGATACTGTCACTGATAGCGGTATTATGGGCCCTCTACACCCTTAGTCCCTGTCTGGTGTACCATTCCATACATGCCTGTGCCTGCATTACAGCCCGTAACATACCTGAGGTTGTAAGACCTCTGCCAGGGGCATTACGATCAGCAGTGCTCCCACGAGAACCCCTGGACATTTGCCTATGTGGTACCATTCCAGGAATCTGGGTATGGCTACTGTGAGGGGATGCATGTGCCATAGATACCACACTATCCTGGTCAATGCCTACTGTATGCTGTCCCTCAGCTAAGGCCATTGGTGATGAGGGATGTATTGGCAGTATGAATGTGTGCATAGATGGGGTGGAAAGCTGTGTACTGCTGATTGGCGGCCCAATGACAGACCCTGTCAAACCTGCCTGTGCCACAACACATGCATCATCATTTCCACTATTTGTGGCAGTGTCTTCAGGTTCCCTGCTGCACTCAACCAACACAACCTCAGCACCTGTGAGAGGAAGACAGGAAACACACTTTACAATCTGTACATGATGTTAGCACACATGCACACATGCACACATGCACACATGAACACATATACACATGCACACATGGACACATGCACACATGGACACATGCACACATGCACACATGCACACATGCACACATGCACACATGAACACAAGAACACATGCACACATGCACACATGATCACATGAACACATGAATACATGCACACATGCACACATGCACACATGAACACATGCACACATGAACACATGAACACAAATACACTACTCACTAAAGTAGACACACACATACACACACACACACACACACACACACACACACACACACACCAACAGCAATCCAGAACATACTCATTAGTGGTTGATGGTGGAGTACAGTATCACAAGCCAAAGAGTCCCATGACACATGCCAGCATGCAGGATGTGCATTGCTCAACAGCATGTAGTGCAAGTGTAGAGAGTCCTTGTTAATAACAGTATACATGTCTTTGATGCATGTGTGTTGTTCAATGATTGGCCTCACCCTGGAACACAATGTGTAGATGGGCACAACATTACTGTGCAAGTATTAAATGCTTTTCAATGTCCTGTGCACCATCACTCACAGGTATACATACCATGGCTGGATGCACACAACTGTCAGGTGTTTAGCAATGAATTCTATGTGTAGTGCTGTAGTTACTGTAACTGGTTGTAGTGTAGTACCATGAGCCATCATCAGGCAGCATCATGTGGTCACTCAAGGCCACTAATGCGTGCCACACTGGCAACTATCTTGCTGTACCTGAACTGCAGCACTGTGGCTACATTAACCATTTCACAGGCAGTTGTAACATGGGTATGTAAGGTGTTCACTAGGGAGCATTGCCTAACATGAATGTTTTGTGTGTTGAAGAGTGTCGCACCACCCCATGATAGGCCTCTACCCCTCAGGTATAGTATGTGTGCTGTGTGGATGACATTTGGGATACTGGAGTCTGAACTTACAGCAGGTGTCTAAATATGCCATGTGTATCATATTAACATGTACTGCGTATGACAAAGTGGTGTATGTTGTGTATTGACTCTGCCTATACAATGTCCACTACAGTGTACCACAATTGTTTGGGATGGTCTGTGTATTGCATGTATTTGAGGCAGCTACTCATGTTACTGGGATGTGCATAGTCCCACAGAAAACATGCAGAATATGCATTATGTGTAGGTGTTTTACATGTGTATATGGCCTACAACTCACCTATAACATGCACATGTTATTTGCTATATTAAATATAGAACACTCACCAGTATGGGTCTGCTGTCTTGCTGTTACACCAGAGGGACCTACAAGGATATGAACAGTTTGTCAATGTCAACAACTATGGCATTGCTGCTGTGAGTTTGCAATTTTACAGTAGTGCAACAGTTGACAGTCAGTTATACAGATTATGTTCCAAATTATCAGTATTGCACAACAGCAGGCTCCACATCTTCTAAATACACAATACACATCTGACATATACATGTTCTAACAATCGAGCTAACAGTAGTCTACAAATATGCCATGTTACCTGCACGCTTCGAGTCAACTTGCTGGGTGACTCCGGCCTCCATGATGACACATGCCTGTTGTAGTGGTTGGCCAGGAGCCACCATGCTGAGGAGCAGCTCTTCCACTCTGGTGAGGGGCGGATGTAATGCTGCACCACCACCTGTGGCAAGCTGTTGTCTGCAGACATCAGAGACATGTTGCCGGACATGTCTAATTAAATCACTGCAGTGATGGCGTACCTGCTCATAAGTCCGGTTATGCATGCCTACATCATTAACCCAACGGACAACATCTTGCCACAGCGCAGTGCGCTCATGCTGGTCCTGGCTGGTTTTGGAGAACAGCAGGGTGTGATGTTGTACTAGGGTGGATATTATGATTTCCTCCTCTTCAGGGGAATATGCAGGGTTGCGATGGTGAGACATGTCCCTGGAAGACAATAAAACAATAATTGTGAGCAAGTCATGTGGCACACTTAACATTCTAAAGTACAGATATCAATGAAATGCCATATATAACAACCTATTGGCTGTCAGTAGATACACACTTTTAATACCACATATCATTGCTCACCCCACAACTGCCTGACAGTGACTGGCACGTTCTATATATTAAACCATGTTCTGCACAGCAACAAAGTGAAACCAGTATGTAAGACTATACAACAGTACATGGCACACTGTATGTGACACAATGCACCACCTAACCACAGGAGGTATATATGAAGCTAATGCATACAGAAATATGTCATCCATTGAAATGATTGTAAAGTACAGTTACAGTACTACCAGTACACCACACTACTTGTTGATAGCATACCCCTAAGTAACATATGTGCACATTCATCAGTATAGGTGGCATACTGCTGTACTACACTATACATGTTGCTAGATATGCACTTATATCCTGTAACACACATACAGCCGAGGCCATGCTACAGTCATACCCACACACACATCAGACATACCTACAAGACACAAAGGTATGACAACCTAGATGAGCTTTACCTGTGTACCATACAGTACTGTGTGTCAGCACTTACAAAACCTTATGCCTGAGGTATGTAATGTGTGAGGACTACAGGTAACAAACAAAACAGTGTTTCCAAGCAATGTGGGTATACACCATATTGTGCTGTTTAGGCCTACAGCTTCAGGTAGTACTACAGTTCATACGGGATTTGTATTCACTAGTGTTAACAATCAATAAGCATACATGTACTGCTTTAGCCTACAATGGCACACTCCAGTCAACACCATGGGACTATGTCACAATGTATGCCATACTGCTTTTCCTGCCTAGCAATAGCATACATATCTTTTGCAGGGATCAGAGCTAGAACACTACATACCATGATATAAACAGTTTCCCACTAGGCTATCACACATATACACAACGTTGACACATTCACCTACACACTCACCATCACACTCAGTCAACCTCACATAGCAATTAATGCAACATATACATGCATGTGTGTATCGGGTCCTAGGTAGCTAATAGGCTATTAGCCGTAGGGCCTATAGAAGCCTAGCCATACGGTACCCTGCCCTTCAACACCCATGTAATTTAAGTTCATGTGCCCCTGTCATGCAGAGCCACAGAGGTGATTCCCGGGTTGTATTTCCTATCTCACATCCATTCATCATGATTATTTATGACAACTGCTAATGAGGACCTTTCTTTGCTATTGATAGGTAGTTAGTTCCAGAGTATGGTATGTGTCTGAGATGAGAATGTACCACTCCAGCATGTTCTGCTTTTTGACGTTACAAGGTTTAGATCAGTACAGTGTGTAGCTTGTAGGGATTTTGATCTGTTTACATGGAGCATGTCCAACACCTGTGGGTTTGACATAGCTTTGTATGTTAGGCAGAGGTTGCCTCTGGGTAGGCGGTATGCAACACAGTGTAGCTGTGGTTTTGTAAGACGGTCTGCATAGGGCATCTGTTTGAGTCTGGTAATACTCTTAGTGAGGTATGTGCCTGGCATCTACAGTTGCTGTAGATGTCTTCTGAGGTACATACCAAAAGGGCCATTGTACTCTATGATGGGTTTTATGACTGATGAGTAGAGTGGAACACTGACCTCTTTTTCCATGGATGACACACCTTTTCTTTTGACATGTGGACCGTACACAGTTTACATGACTAGTGTGGCACTGTGATTATCAAAAGGGACACTACTGTCCACCTGTGTCCCATGGTCTCTTATCACACTTTCGGTGTTGAGTAGGCTACCACTTATGTGGTAGTTGATGAGTACAGGGTTTTAACAAAAGAGATGGCAATACATTTACAACATTGAGCTTGAGCGTACATATACACATCCATTGGTGTACATATAGATTTACATATAGGCACATATACAGTCCACCTTTCATGGTGGGAATATCAATTATGTAAAGGTTGAGAGGGATACAGTTATGCAATAATATTGTACAGTCTTGTGCAGAATGCATTGAAGGTATTCTCAGCCCATGTATCTTTAGCAGGACTCCCTGTCTGGAAGACTAAAAACTTAACAAATCATACCCACAGCGTTTAAACACCACATGTCATATACCAGCACTGTATGCTGTCTTGTTTGCCACACACTACAACCTACATAAAAATATGCACATAACAACCTTCACCAACATATATATGTCCACCCTTCACAAACAGTTGCAGTATGTCCCTTGCTCTATGCACATGTTAAGATGCTAATATATCTGACACATAAATATCTCTCCATATGTGTGTGCCATACACACACAAGGTCCACACTGTTGTAAGTCCGTAGACCTCATGGATAACCTGTTGGGCCTTGCTACAACATGAACAGTTGTCACATCTGTGCATAACAGTAATATTACAGGGATTATTTATAGCTGCTAATGCTACATTACTATACTAGCCTGGTACAGCAGTTGCCAATGCTAAGCTACACATTATATGAGTATCATGCATGTGTTACTCTGTCACATCCAAGTTTATATAGCTGTTTGCTCTACTCCCCTAAACAGCCATTATACACAGTACTGTACAGAACATAGATGATATGATCAGATGTTTGACATTTAATACTGAGCTACATATGTCACAGTTATGTCCCATTGCACACAGCTACACACTAATTTGTCCATGGCGGTAGTCATGCATGGCATCAGTGCATACTTACCTACTGCTGCCACATATGCATGTTTCAAAGTATTTACAGTACTCTTCATAAACATCTACTACTTGCCGGTAACCACATATCTGTTACATACCTGTTTGTCACTTTCAGGTCCGTCTGTGTATGTTTTGACAATTTTTTTTTTGTATTAGTTAAGTAAAGTTTGCTTTTACTTAATTTTCTTTGGTTAGTAATTAAGTTTTTTTTTTTACTTAATTAATATTTTGGGTTAGTAATTCAGTAAATTTGTTTTACTTAATTAAAGTTTTGTATTATTAAGTAATATTTTTTTTTACTCCTCTCCAGGTTTACAGATACTATAACACATGCAATGTAATGATTGCATGTGGGGATAGCAAGTACAGTCTGCTTTTATAGGTATCTGCACATGTGCATGTGATGCCCTCTGCACCTGTTGGTGCCCAGCATTTGGTAAATGCATACAGCCTGCTGTGTGGTAATTGCAGTACTCACTGTCATAGCAACCCAATGCTATAAATTGCTAAGTTATGTAGGCGTAGCCCTTTCAGATTTCCAGAGTGGGGCCCATGCTTGTTTGCTGTGGACACTGTTGTTTAAGTCAGAAGGTTGGTATACTTCTTATATCTGAAGCTAGAGGTGTAGACAGTGATGTACATGTTGTACTCAGACCTGACTGTTGCCACTTCCAGTACAGAGCTAACAGTGTAGAGTTTAACTCACCTCTACAAATGCTTACACAAGATATATGTGAGTATGTAGTTTATTTTCTACTTATATAATTAACTGCCATACAAAAGTAGTTAGTTGAGAAGTATTCTTTTGGCACATGAACTGTTTGTGAACTGTTATACTGTGCATATTGATGTACTCACTTCTGCAGGGTTTGTGTTTTTTATTGTTGACATTAGCACAGGATTCTCAGGAAATCTGGACAATTCCAGTACTGAGTATGCCTACCTACATCCTTGGTAGACCATAAACACACACGTATATTTAAAATTTGGGGGGGGGGGGATGCAGACATACAGAGAGCATTATGTATTATTGTGTGAGTGTTATCTTACTGGACTTAAAGGATTGGTGTGTACCTGTTAGTTTATCAAGGCAGGTGGTCTGTCTGCATAGTTCCAAACTGTGAACCTATCCAGATGGTATCCAGATGTTAGCTTGTTATTCTTTGTCTGTGCAACACACCGGTGTTTTCAGCACTGGTACAATGGCATTGTTCCAGTCAGTTGCTACCAGTACATGGCTACATCCTTTGGTATTTCTGTGTTGTACTCCTACATAAGGGTATGCTTGTGGAAATCCTCCCAAAGCTATTTGCAGAGTGTGTAACAGCAGAAAAGCTGATATGCCTGTGTGTTTGTGCCTCTGCCAGGCCTATGAAACACTCAGCTACATATTTGCATGGAGTCAGGGATAGGTAGTTAAAAGTGACTTACACCTTCCAAATAATAGAGACAGTAAGTGTAGACTTGAGTGAAGCAGTGCATATGGATTAGTACACCTTTTATGAAGTACAATCGGTGTCTACTGTTTTTTTTGTCATTATTCATTGTGTAATAAACCCACCTTTCTGACTAAAGTCAGTACTTTTCAGAGGGATTCAGAGGGACACAGCTAAAATATGTTCTGCTATCAGGGACATCCCTGAAAAGTAGTCACAGTTAGGAAATATGGCCTCTGCCCTAATCAGATATGCCAGTGTTTGTCCTGCTATGATACTGTGTGGGAGTTGTATAGTGCCTCTATAACATTATTTGCTGCTAGAATGGCTGCTTCTCTTATCATAGTCATGTAATGCAATTCCACAGCAATTGCTGGTAAAGATCCACAGAACAAGCTTTGTGTTATGGCCTTCCTATTTTTCCTTTACATTCACTCATTGTATTGCATGATATATTTATTTCAGCACCAAGGTATTGCATATCTGCTGTGGCTTAGTGCTACTTCATGCAGTCTAGTGTGTCCAAGGTCTGGGGTTCGAGACTGACAGACGTGTTTTATTTTGCTGCTGAACAGAACAAGGGCCCTGACATACAGAGTGACTAAGGCACTTTTAAGCAGTTGTAAGTGGGTTTGCGCGAGTTTGCAATACGCATCGCGATGCTTAGCTAAGCGCACGCATGCGCACACTCGCTCAAACCCGCTAACTACTGCTTAAAAGTGCTTACTCCCGCTAACCCCCACGTTAATTTCTTTGAAAGAAAAGAAAATGGGGAGATAGGAAAGTGGTGAAAAAGGGGGCACAAAGAGGGAAATACAGTAGGGAAACCAGCTCGGGATGTGCAGGACGGGTGTAGGGAAGGCCCATAGCTGCCCATTTCTTTACCAGCAACAGCTGTGCATATGTTAGATATTTGGAGTAAAATTTGAAACCTTCCACCCCTGAGAGAGGGGTGAGGACAACAAAGTATGTTGTACTGCCAATTATAATTATCAGTTTACATGTCCAGCGGACATGTGTGCAAAATAGGCAGCTATGTATGGGGCGTAATTTTTTTGTGGGAACAGATTGTCCTTTTTTTCTTTTTTTTTTTCAGGTGAGAGTGGAATGTGAGGTAGAGGAAGTAGGTATATTTGGGGAGGTAGGTTGGGGAGGTAAACAGACAAGACAAACAAGATGCATACAAGGGCGGAGTATGACACATGGGGTGGGTGAACACAATTGACGGGGACGGATGTTTGGAAATCGCAAGCCCATGAGCCCACAGATGGTAACAGTGGAACTGAGATCCCCACCCATGGGCAGTCACCACTGCACCTTCACAGCCCCAAGGGTGGCTGTGCTGGGGGCTGCGTAGGAGGGGCAGGCTCACCCATGAGTTGTGCCACTCTCGCCTCAAGCTGGCATAGGGGATCAGCAACTAAACGCTGGATCTCCCTACGCACCACAACCCGGACCCTTCGGAGGGTGACAGGTGGCCCTTCTCCATCCACGCTTGCACATCCCCTGCAGCGCTTCCACCCGAAGGTGGCACAGGACCAACAGAGGAGGGGAGCCTGGGCTGGGCACTGGACCTGCTGGTGCCAGGTGCAATCGCCAGCTAAGGAGGGACAGGTGGGTCCACTGGACAGGCCTTCCCATACATTCTGTGATTAGGTGTGTTTAATTACAACATAGACAACAGCATTCCAAATTAGTTGTAACAGCATGCAGTAATATTTCCATTAACCCAACACACCAGGGTTCCAACAGTTGAACAGCAAGCATAACACATGCATATATTGAACAACAGTGGACATTACAACAGCATGCAGGGATGATTGGTGGCAGCAGACCACGAAAAATGTGGTGTTTGAACAGGGCACATGCATCAAAGTAAATGCAGATATTTATAGAACAATAGGACATATGTCTCAACAAATGTTTTGAGATTAGACATACCCATTGAGGTGTGGAATTGCATTGTTTATGCACATAGAGTAAGGTGTAAAAAGAAACCTCCATTAACATCTTATAAGTACCTTTAGTCTACTCTACATTCCTATTGACTGAAGGTGTATATCCCCTACATGTATTATTACACTAGGCAACATGCATTAGGTTGTGTAATGGGTTTGGCTAGTTCATTATATACCTGACCTACATCTGACATACTAACTGTCCAAGATGCAGATGTTACTGCTACATAGTTATATATTTTATTTATATTTATATATCTACATATCTGGATGTGTTCACGTGACATTTTCAGTTCAATTTCTACAGAAACCTACATTTCATGTAGCACACTCACATTTCTGGGAAACACATTAACAAGCTACTCATGTGCCAGATTTACCTATGCATGCCAGCCATTAACCGACTGTTGAGGACTGTATATATGCTTCACAGCTACTGGCACTTCCTTCATCTACTTTATATGGGACTGCCCAACTGTAGGTTGACAGAACTTAATACAACAGAACAATTTATATAATGCAAGGGTACAACAACATTTCAAAGTAAGTGACACAGACACACTCCAAGTATTATACCTTTATTAATTACATTACACACTTTTCTACAGGCTCTCTCCTTTATTTGATATTACAGTGCATACGGAAGACTTATTCAAGACATATTATACCTTTTTTAATAGGTTACAGCACTTTTTTTCAGGCTCGCTCACTTATTTTATATGACAGTACATGCAGAGATATTATTCTGGACTTATTTTACCTTTATTAATGGGTTATTACACTCTTTTTCTGGCTCTCTGACTTATTTTATATAACAGTACATGCAGAGGAATTATTCAGGGCATTTTATGGCTGTATTATTGGGCTACAACACTTTTTTTCAGGCTCTCTCACCTATTTTATATAACAATACATGCAGAATAATTACTAACCTGCCTGGTGGCACAGCCGTTGCAGCCTATCTGCATAGGCTTGCTGATTCACAGCATGGACACCTACAGCTGTGAAGTAAATGAAGGGATATTGAGACATGCCTATCCATTATATAGACTAAATTAGCATGTCTTACATACTGCATTCCATGGCTACCTACTCAGTAGTGGGGCATCTTGCATGTCACGGGCCTCCTGTATCCATTGTTTCAGTAGGTCTTGCTTCCATTTCTTCAGGTCTGCATGGCGGTGACAGACCTGCTCACCAGTCCGAGGGACACCTGTGGCACTGGTGAGATCATGAGCTAACCAGTTCCAAGCCTCTGCTTTGTACTCCATCCCTTAGAACTGGCCCTGCAGGAGTCTTGACTCATGACGGTGGTCAAGGAGCCAAACCATGTATTTTGACTCCTCGATGCCCCAGCGTTGCGCTCGAAAGCGAGTACCCTCTCCAGCACCAGCCATTCTAACTACAGATGGGAGCTACAATCAGTTATGGCGAGTATTCCCGCCTATGGAGCTTAAATATGTCGCATTTCCTTCACTTTTTTGTGATTGGCCTTTTCTGAAAATTTTCGGCTGACTGCAGACCTGCTTAGCAATGGTTAATCTACCATTTATAAGTATATGTATGTTAACAGTGGATGTTTATCCTATGCTGTCATGGTTTAGTGGTTCAGTACTTTGATTATGGTGGACAGTGTCCCGGGTTCGAACATAGTCATTGCTCTTTATTTTACTGCTGTCCAGACAGGCTAGGGGGTGTAGTTGTGTTTAGGCAACTTTGCTCTACGTTGCTCCACATTGACCTATGGTGCACTGGTTAGCACTGTGCGCAGCTCCATGCAAACCTATTGTGCTGGGTAAAGTGCTGCTTAACTACGGGCAACTATATTGCGCTGGGTAAAGTGCTGCTTAGCTATGGGCATTTATATGTCAAGATCTTTCTTACATTTATATATATACATTTTGTTCACTGATACATAGGCCATTTCAATGTTTTTTAGTAAAATTTTATTCATATATGTCAGGAATTATTTCATATACTAATTTAAAACATAAAATAGAAAGGGGAGTGGTGGGACTCGAACCGTGAATGCCTCCTCTTTGTGCAAAGGCTCTACCACTATGCTATTGCTATTTGGATTAATTTGCATAAACATTTCTTATTATGCTCTTCAATGTTGAAATTGCTGACTGCAGCTAATCAGTGGGCACACCCGCGCAAACACGTGCAAATACAGGCAGCTATATTGGGAATTATAAGAAAAAAATTAAAAGTTTTACATTTTATAACTGTACTGGGGGTTTACAATGTGAGGGAGTGTAGTGTTGGGTATGTAGACATTTGAGTGGACTAGCTCATGTGTGTTGACATTTCACAATTCAGACACTTGCAGGGGCGTGGACCTTTGGACTGCTCGGCAGTCAGACACACCCCCTGCCTTCCTGCACGGTCCATGTTAGACTTGGAGTGGAGTCAGCATGCCCTCATGAATATGCATGGCACGCTGACATCATACCGTTCAACTGCAGTTTCCGAGTAAGACTTATTTCATCTTACACTGAGGATTCGTGAATCCGGGGGAATGTCTTGGATTGCAGTGGCAACTACACAATACTGATATATATCCTAGGAGAAATTAAAATAATGATCAGCTTTTGAGGAAAAAATACATACTGAGCAGAGCATTTTTAACCCACAGTAGCATAACAGACTTACATTCTAATGTTAAAATGAAGAGAAAAAAGGCAAAATGAGTCTTTTTCAATTGTATTAGACTGTAGCACGCCTGCCTGTGCCATTTTGCATAATAACAGAAATCAGCAATGAACCCTGTAACTGATTAAACAGAAAGCCTGCTGTTCTAAAACCTTAAGTTTTACAATTTAGTCAAAAATGATTTTAACATACAGCATTTAATGTGTGGTAATACTACTGCCATTGTATTTATGGGTAGGTAGGATAGCAGTAGAGAGAACGTATTCAGTATCAGAAGGGAAGACAAATGAGTTCTGTGTGTTGTGGCTCTCTATGGTGTAAGAAGTGAGTGTGAAAGCATGATGTTCCTCGAAATGTGCGGCAATGAAAATCTAAAAAGGCAGAACCTGCTGATTTTGAAAAATGTAAATGCAGGCTATATTAATATATATTAATGCATTTAAAGGTTGGAATTCTGCTCTTGCTACACTACTTGTACTGTGTAAATTCCTCTAAAAGAATTGTTTATCAATATGCTGCAGCAAACATAATATAATTATTATAAAGTATAAGGATGTTTGCCTCCAGACGTGCATGTTCCAAGCTTCCCAACAAAAATAGGATGGAAGTGCACTCATTAGGCTCTGTGCGGCTATATAACTTGGCAGGGGGTCTCTTGAGTCATCAAACTCACCAGACTGGCAATGTCACCTTGCTTTATGTTGCAGTGGTCACCTGTGTAGTACTAACCTCATGCGCCTTTGTTTCCTTTACTCGCCTTTTGTCATTTGGTATAGAGAAATGGGCATTACTGACTTAATCTTGGGCAGGCCTTCCAGCTAATTTAAGAGCAGCAAGTTTCTATAAGAGTATCACTTGACTAAGGATGGGTAGATGGATTTTCATTGGATAGTGGTAACTCAGGTAAGCAATTGTTTTTATGAGTCAGGTCTATCATTTTCCATTTAGAGCATGTTGTCTGCACCTAGGCACTCTTGCTTGTAGTGGGATTTAATTGTCTCCCTCTCCCCAACTTATATCATATTCATGCCTTTTAATTGCACCTCATAGCCTGCCATCTTTTACATTTTTAATAGAAGTATTAACTAGCAAAGTTGACAAAATAAGAGAATAGGAATTCATTTCTATTTTTAAAAAGTAGTTTTTAATCTAATTATTATTTAATAAATCATCAGTTGAGATAGGATTAAGAGGAATAAAAATCATGGTCGCTCAGAAATTGTGCATCATCATTGTGCCTTATTTACACTAAAATTTATAATAACTCATTAAAGAAATGCTTCTGTTTTACATTAATTTATGTTAACTATCTGTTGATCTTCCTAACATTTATTATGTGTTCCACATTTTGCCCATTTGCCAAACATTCTACAGTCAGTGTTTAACATTTTTAGGAAGTAACACTGAAAATAAACATGCAGCACTAAAAATAAAATAAAAAATAAAAAATAAATAAAGAAATAACTACAAATAAACATTTTAAAAGATGGCCCAATAATAAAGGATTTGTGTTATGACCCTGGAATATAGTGTATGCCATTGTGTGTCACACTGTAAGTTGGTTTTACATTCAAACTTAGACATTTTATTTATTTGTTTTACTATAACCACATTGGTAACTAGCTTTAACCAATTTATTTCATTAGTGAAACATCTATATGCATGCACGACACTTGAAAGCATCTTGAAAACTTTCCAGTCCAAGTATTAGGATGTTGCAGCTAGTGGGCCACAATGTTGCTCATTTCTTTTATTTATTTTTTTTTATCAAGTCTACTACCCCATTTATCTGTAGTGGATGAACGTGCTAAACATATAGTAAAACCAGATATGCAATTTTAATGATTGGAGTATTTGGTCTATGGTCTGATTCACAGGTATAGAGCAGATTCAGCATCATGCATGTAAACATTAATTACAAAATTGCCAGATAGTACTTGGTTCACTTGTACTTTGTTACACTTTCTGGAATTAGTTTCATTTGTTGAGCTATATGCATAGGTCTCACATATACAACTGCACATGTGTATGACTGTATCTGTTGGTCTATATACTTGTAAACATGTTTACTTACATCCCTGTAAGTTTATGGTTTTATATATATATATATATATATATATATATATATATATATATATATATATGTCAGCAAATAGCATGAGAGTAATAAACATGTCGATGGCCAACATTTGCTAAGGGGTTTACTGTTCTTCTGTTACCTTAGCAATATGTGGCTGTATTTAATGTCAGTTATGATGGGTCATAGCTCTCAACTAAATCAGGGGCAAACCTCAACAGGATCAAGGACAAATCCAGCAATAATCAGGGACAAGCAGTGTCATTTTTTTTATTTTCTCAAATAATAGTGCCATGCACTGGCGGCATTAATAGAATAGAAGAATGTGAATTAATAAACATTTTCTGAAGTAAAGACATCTACAACTCTATTTATTGTCATTATCTGTTGTCACATTCGAGCAGGACAGTTTAACTGTATGAAGTGTGGTTCACATCAGAGTTTGAGTAGTTATAGAAGTAATGGTAGTTCTATGCTATCTAATTTCCCCTAACTTAATGGGTTAGGTATTATAGTATTTATTTTCTGGCAGTTTAGTGACATTATTACAAAGGTTTAGGGAGAGTGTTTTCATTCAATGGCGTTATGTTTATTTTTGTTACACTGGGTTCTGAAGAAATTTGCCCAATTTATATATAAAACTGCTTTCTTTCTTTCTTTCTTTCTTTCTCGCTCTCTCTACAACATTGCACTGCGCTTGTTGCCTAGAATGTATATGCACATTTTTTTTCCAATGTAATTAGTCTGAAATACTCTGTTATTGCTTACATTTCTGTACTTTCTATTTGTGAAATGTTTTTACTTCACCTGGGCTATGCCTGAAATTAGTTAAAATTGATT
The DNA here is from genome assembly GCF_019279795.1 of Protopterus annectens. Lineage (NCBI taxonomy): Eukaryota > Metazoa > Chordata > Ceratodontiformes > Protopteridae > Protopterus > Protopterus annectens. Next base: position 1,941,467,649 of record NC_056733.1, on the reverse strand, counting down.
AGTGCACTACCTTGGTAATCAAATCTAAATAAATAAATAAATACATTTTCAGTCTTTGGAATGAAACCCTGAATCAGTGTGATGCATCTTAGGTTGAAGCTGTATTGAATGTTTTTTATGATTTAATTTTTCCACGTTGTTCGAGTTTCTAATATCATGATGGAGATGGACTCCATTCCTAAGTCAGGACATGAACATGATTAAAATTCATGAATTTAGTGTTGTTCCAGTCTGTGATGTTAGCAAAAGTGCTCATTGCAGCACCTGCAATGTGCTCAGAACTGATTTCTTCTGCAAGTCATATGGAGATGCATGTACTGGTAGCATTTCTAAATACAGCTGTAAATTTTTTTATGAGAACTGTTTCTCCTGCTACTGCTATTGGAACTGTCTGGGTATCTTTCTTCCACATTGCTCTCATTTCTGTCTGCAAATGCTGTTATGTTAAGACTTTGTGTGACTCTGCACCTAAGACACTGCAATTACTAGGTGTAGTACTTTTAATTATCAGTGTTACTTTTGTCTTTTTTCCTGGGCTATTATGTTTGGCATTCTCACACCTATTTTTGAACTGTTGGCTAACAGGTGATCCCATGTGATATAAACTTCATCATTCTCTGCAATGGTTTGTGGTTGATGTTGTCTTTGATTCTCAACCACTTCGATATCATAGTGTTTCCCGAATCCCCAATGCAACAGTCATTCCACATTATTGTGCCTTTCAATATAGACCGCAGCACATCCAGCAACAAAATGTGCAACTGTTTCCAGTTTCTTTTTTTTTTTTTTTTTACAGAACCCGCATTGGTCTGTTTCTCCCACACATTCAATGGACTTTGTAAACCAATGTGTATGCAATCCACTATCCTGGACTGCTGTTATTAACCTTTCATATTTTGGTTTCAATTCATCTTTTCCTAACCATTCCTGTGTCAAATCTTGATTGACATGAGGTTGCTCCAGGAGATGTCTCTACTTCCCAAAATATTTATGCCTTTTCCACACTTCTTTCTTTCTCATCTGATCTGACCCTTCTCCCAGTATTCTTTCTTTCTTTAGTTTTTTGGCACATTCAGTCACTGCCTGATTTTTGTCTACCTTTGGTTTGATTTCCATTCCTACTTGATACATATATGCTTCTGTTAAACTAGCCAGCGGGGTCATCTTAGACTTCTTCACCTCAAGTTTTTAAATTTTCACTATATTTGGATCTGGTGATGTCAGCAGATATGTATATAGTCTTGGACTGCAGATCTATGGTTTTAATCAATTTTAAGGAGGTCTATACCTCCTTCAGAATGGGGAATAATCTTGGTATACGCTGATTTTTATCAATCATTTGATAAGCATGAAGCATTTTCTCTTGTTTTCCTGTCCAACTGATCCATTGCCTTTGGGGGCCAGTCAATCATCCCAAAACTGTAAGTTAGAACAAGAAGAACTAATTGGTTTATAACCTATGCTTTATTCTTAGATGTCACAGCAGTTTTCAGTATTAGTTTTAGTCTTGTAAAGTATTCCTTACTAAGTTTTATTTGCATTTGTTCATGTTTTATTGCTGATCATTCATCAGTTTCCAAATATGTATATATTCCCTCATGCTTAAGTTCCTTTATAACATATTCACGTCCCAGATTGATATTTCCATGGTGCTGCAGCTTTCCTGCTTTAACCTTTGTTTTTGCACTTTTATCAAGGCCAAATGGCATTCTTATATCCTCTGAAAAAGTTTTAACCACATGCAGTTATGCTTTCAACTCCTCATCTGATAAATCATGTAGTTTTAAGTTGTCTGCAAACATTAGATGAGAAGTCTTTAAACAGGGTTGTTTTCTTTGAGCCAAATTGTAACCATGGCCTAATCTTTTAAGTAAATAGCTTAATGGGTTAAGGGCAAGACAAAAAGCAACAGTAATGAAGAATCACCCAGAAATATCCCCAGTTTTAATTTTTATCCCTGGGATAATAATTTGACCTTTGTCACTGCTTAGCTACAAAGTGGTTTGCAACTGTTTCATAGTCACTGTAATGTAATTGATCAGGGTAGGGTGTTTCTTTTACACCTGCAAGCATTTCATTACCTATGAATGTGGGATTATGACAAATGTTTTTTTTTTTTTTTGTTTCTTTTTTTTGTAATCTATCAGTATCATACTTAGAACCTTCCCCTTTTACAATTCTCTATTATGGTTTCATTTATCAACAAAGGATTCTTTGTTCCATATGACTTGCATCTGTTACCATTTTGTTCTGTTGCCATTACTGAGTTTTCTCTAAATGATCTAAACTCTGTCAGCATCAGTTTCAGTATATAGTTTGTATACCATTGGAAGGCAAATTATTGATCAATATATATATATATATATATATATATATATATATATATATATATATATATATATATATAATATTATATACACACACACACACACATATATATATATATATATATATATATATATATATATACATATACATCTATATATCTATATTTCTGGTTCCCCTTCAAAGCATCTAAAACTCATAACATCTACAGTCAAAATATTGAGACCATAACATCTAAAATCCGTAACATCTAAAACCCATAATATCGAATCTCATAACATCTAAAATGTATAATATGTAATAGTGTATCATCAAATGTGTAAATGTTATAGTTTAATCTGTTAATCTTTTGGTGTCACTATGAGATGTAGTTTTTTATTTCTATGGTTATTATTTATATAGTGTAGGAAATTATACTATTTATATAGTGTTTATTTTGCCACTCTGTATGTGTTTTTTAGGTCATACAGGTAAGTGATATAGACTTGTGTACATTCTTTATGGTGATCATGATACAGTGGAGTTAGGAATATATTTATGTTATATTTAATTTACATGGGTTGGGAGGGCAGATCCCCCCACATGGGGAGTGCAGGGGGGCTTGCCCCCCTGCAGAAATGTAGCAAAAAGTGTGTTTGTTAGTTTGGTTTCGTTATATGTGGAGGGGATGTTATTTTCATGTGATTTGTAGTGTTCAATGTTGTGATGCATATTTTAGATGTTATGAAATTCAGTGTTAATGGGTTTTAAATGTTTTGACTTTTAGATTTTATGGTTTTAATGTTATGATTTTAGATGTTATGGGTTTTAGATGTTTTGAAGGGCAACCATACATCTATATATGTATATATCTATATCTATATCTATATCTATCTATATATATATATATATATATATATATATATATATATATATATTACAGAAAACTTGGAAACAAAGAAAAAGCAATAGAAACACTACCAAAAAGAAGAAAAACTCACATTTTGATGAAATAGGTATACAGACCTATATACATTTTAGCATACCTATTTCTCCAAAATGTGAGCTTTTCTTCATTTTTGATAGTGTTTCTATTCCTTTTGCTTTATTTCCAAGTTTTCTGTAATTTTTTTTTTTTTGGGGGGGTCTTCAATCAATTGCTCATTTTCTTCTTTTCCTTTATATTTATCTGCATATCTTCTAAGTTTTCCTGCTTGCACTGATATTTTTAGTGTATTATTTGCAACAGTGCATAGCAGATCCTGGTCTGTTTTGATGCTGTGCATTGCTTTTATCAAGTCTACCTTTCTAAGTATTTTTGATTATCTGCTCCCTCTTCTATATTTGATTAATAGTGATACCTTTTGTGTTAATTTCTTTATAGTTTTCTCAATTCATTGCTTCCATGCTGACATTATGTTTTTTTCTTATTTTCCCTTATTGCTCTATATTTCTGTTATGACTTTATCTATTACTAATTTAGCTGCACAATAATATATCCTATTTATTTCTCATATATCACAAGAATATATTTTGTTTGCCCTGATTACTATGTTCATCTGTGTTACTAGACTTCTAACATTTTGTACCTTATTTACTTTCTGTAATTTATTTTTCATCAATCTTAATATGTCCATCTATCTATTAAATCAGCCAGCTCTTCCATTAGATCATTTTCATTTAGACTGAGAGCACCTTCTTTGTTTTTCATTTCTAATGAGTATTCTAGAAAAGGTTCCAGAACATCTTCCTGTGGCATAACCTTTGCAGATGCACTCTGCTCTATCTGTCACTCCTTCATATGAGGACTCATTTTTCTCATCACTTTACAACATTGCCTATGTCAAAGTTGCCACTGTTTCCTGCTCCTTGCCTTGCTGTGCATCTTCAACTTGAAAATTGTATTGGTTTCCTACAAAAGGCTCAAGAGCATCACCGTGTGGTAGTTCTTCAAATACCTTCTACTCCATCTGTTTCTCCTTAATCTGAGAACTCATTGTACCACCATGCTATAACATTACCTGTGTTGGATTTTCTACACTAAATCCTTCACTTCACAGATAAGCCATGACTTCAGTTTCTATGTGTTTAACTTCTACCTTACTAATCCTCTGTTGTGCATTTCCTCTTTGCTTGCTTATTTTTTTGTATTATAAACTTTTCCATATCTGGATGCCTTTCCTGTTTTTCTCTTCAAATGTCACGGAGCTGTTTTTTTTGTATCAGTCAGTTTGGCTTTCTCCTTTACATATTGCACTATAATGGATTGTTTTTTTTTCTTTCTCATGTCCGCATTGCTTGTTTTAAACCTTTAAAAAAAGGAAAGAAATCCTGAGCTGGATGCATCCCATGTTGAAGCTGTATTGGATGGTTTGCTTTGTGGAGTTGTCCAGCCGTAATAGAAAGGAAGGTCATGATGTTTAGAGGTGAAACTCTGAAATAGTGCCACCACTGATGTGGGAGAAGTGGGCTCACCAGAAAGGAGTTCTGGAATCCTCATGCTGACAGCTGTTTGTATATTAAAGGGAACTATTGTACACCGAGCTTTATGCTTTGATGACCTGTTAGTTTCTTTTGATCTTAGTAGGTAAGTATAACCCACTGAAATGCTACTGTAAATGGTTTAAAATAAACATGTATCATTTCGTTTGATGGTTAGCTGGGTGTTGGCATTAAACTCAGTTTGTTATCCTTCTTACAGTTTTTTTTTTTGACATGTAGTACAACACACATCCTGGCATAAAATAGTACAACACACATCCTGGCATAAAAAGAAGGGGGGAGGACTTTTGACTGGAGATATTATTTTCATTAGATTTTATTGTTGTTGCTATTATTGTTTTTGCATATTAGACTTGTATTACTTGCAGAATGGCTTTTTACAACACAAGATAGTTTTCAGTAGCTCTGCCAGGTGAAGTTCAATTTAATAATGCCAGATAAAGTGGTACAGTAACTGGGGTGTACACTCATTCAAGTTTGGAACTGGTGGTGGAATAAAAACATCATAGCTTGTTCCGCAGTTATCACTTTTTGGAATTTAAAATAGTGGATAAGCCAGAAAAGTGTGTACCACTCATTTATACATTGATCAGGAGTCATGCCCATAAAGTTAATTTTCACCTTATGGTAGCTTCTTAAGGTAAAAGGCAAGGGCAGAAATGTTTTTGCTCTTAAGATGAGCAAGTGCAGCTTTTTTGAGTGTTTCTTTGCACTCTTGTGTTTTCAGGTCTGTGTGCATCAACAACCAGAAAATGACAGCAGGGTAAAACCAGTACATAAGGGTACTGTAATCATTAAGGGATAGGTTGCAGTCCTGGGTCACACAACTGCCCATAATGTGAGTATGGAGGAGATGGGGAACAAGGTCTTTTCGGTCAGCAAGTTGGTTTAGGACATTATTCCATTGATTCGGGACTGTAAGGATAGGTATCATTGGGCATCTGACTCAAGGCCTCTTTGATGGTTAAGTCCTTGCCCATAAGTCAGTGGTGGATATGTGCCACTTTTTTTTTGGGGGGGTCAACTTAACCCTGCACATCTGGGGCTTAAGCTTATCAGCTAGCATCACAGCATTACTATCCTTGCCCCCCCACTTTATCTAGTAGCAGTGCTGACGTAGTGGCATATGTAGCAATGTTTCTGTTTGGCTTAGATCTTGGAATTCTGCCCACTAGCTGCAGGAAGAAAGGCACTAATCAGGCTTCAGTATTAGTTGGTCTGAACTTAAGTTTCACTTCAGAGAAAAATTACCACAAGTAAGTGCTATATATTAGACAACATTTCAGAATATGCTGAGGCTCCAGAGTAAGGACACAGTAAGGGATAAAACCCAAAGCTATATTCTTTAGTTGTACAGATTGTCTGCATCAAGTTGGTTATTGGTATGCTTAATTTGCAGGCACAGAGTATTTAGACTTCTGATAATATGTTCACTTAGGTCCACATTGATTTAATAGGACATATCTCTTTTCCAAATTATAATATATTCTTAGGGACAGTAAACAAAGTATCTGGACATTACAATTTTTTTTTTTTGTCTTTTCATATCCTGGCATTTTCTAGCAGCAGGTATAGATCACTGGATCAATGGAGAAGCTTCAATGTGATAGTTGGTATCAGTCACTTCTAACAGCAACTAACTGTAGAGCTAAGGGCATACAGATTCTCCCCTGGTTAGCTATCAGGTTTTGATATGGAAGACAGAGTCTATCATTTGCTGATCCAGCAAATATATCCACCTGTGGAAGCATTTTAGACCTATTTAGCAGTGAAGATTCCATAGATGGGCTATTACATTGAAGATGGGTTTTCACAGCTGATGTCTTTACTGACCACTGGGGTCAGGGCCCCCTTTTTGTCCAGCTTATTGGCTTTGCCATTTTATGTTTGGGCTTTCAACAGTTTTATGCAAACTTTCTGTTCCTAGCCATGCAGCTGTGTAAATAAATTATTTTAGTACTGTTTGCATGCCTGTAGCCAGCAGGCTAGCCCCCTTTATTCATTTGTTAGTATGTAGTTTCAGACGGGGATTTAATGATAGTTTATAGGTTCATAGGAGGTAAATAAGCTAACAGCCCTAGAGCCCTTACAAGCCTAGCCATATTTATCCCATATTTTGCCAATTGTTGGTGGTTAGGTGGGTGATGTGCACAGCAGTATGGGTCTATGGTAGCTAATACTGACTTCCTCTATCCAGGAAGGACATGGGCACCATCCCAGGAGTGAATTTGCAGTCACCCGTCCATTGATCTAGAATGCATTTGAAGAGGATCAGGAAGATGCTCTGTTTCATGTGAATTGGAAGCTTGTTCCAGAGAAGTAGCAGTCTCTGGGAGATGTATATATCTCTCCAGCATGACCTGTTTATGTAAGAGGCTAAGTTAAGCAACCTGGAGTGAGTGACCCTCCTGAAGTTTGATTTACAAATATGTAGCATTTCCATCAGGGCCAGAACAGAGACTGCCTTGTAAGCCAGGCACAAGTCACCACTCAGCAACATGTAGGAGACAGAATACATTGACAGGACTTTCAATCTTTCTGCATCAGACTTGTTTTGTGTACCCTGTAATTTGGCAAGAAATCTCTGTTATCTCTCCAGTTGTTGCAGGTGTCTGGTGAAGCACATGCAAATGGGAGCATTATATTCAATTATTGGTCTGATGAGGGCTGAGTGTAATGGAATTGTAACATCCTTCAGTCTTTGCATCATCCAGGGCCTTTGTGTTTAACAGGCATAATATACCTTTAATGAATCCAGCCTGGGTTGGCTTTGCTAATAAGGTCTGTAATGATTCTTTCCATGGCCTTGCAGATGAGGTTAGTCAAGCATATGGGCCTATAATTCCCACAGACAGTTAAGGGTCCCCCATTGTGCAGAGGGATTACTGTTGCTCTCCTCCATTCAAATGGAACACAGCCAGTTCTCAGGCTGTGGTTCAATAGGGATCCAAATCAGTCTGCTAGGACATGTTTGAAATTGTTTAAAAGGCAACCTGAGATGTTGTCTGGTCCTATTGATGATGCATTTTTGGCCTTGTAGAGCACCATGATGACCTGTTCTCTATTTAATAGTAGGCTAAGGAATGCGGGCAGGTATACTTTGGTGGATGACTGGAGGGGACGAGGGTGAAGTTTTCTGCAAATCTGTCAGTTAGCAGGTTGGCTATTTACTCTAGTTGGGTATGGGTGGTGCCATCCACAACCAGTTCAACACATAGCTGTGTATTCCCTTTTAGATTTTGAATGTAGTTAATAAATACCTTGTGATAATCTTGAGTTAGGGGGCTATTTCTGCTTCATGATTAGCTTTGGAGGACTTGACAAGATCTCTAATTTGGTTGTTTAAGCTAGAGAGGGATTTCTTCCTCTGTGGAACCAGTCCTGTCTTGTTCGTGGACATTAGTTTCTTTCTCTTGTTGTATAGCCTGTTTATACTAGGAGTCCACTAGGGTGGTTTGTTTTTTTCAGCAAAACCTGGTTTTAATCCAGTCAGGTAGAGACGATTCTATACAATTGCTTAACTTTTTTTTATACAGGGCATTGGTGTACACCTCTGTATAGGAGTCCCTGTTATCTGTGTTTGAAGTAGTTTTGGAAAACGTCTTGTACCATCACTTAGCAGGAGGTAATTTGTCTTAGAAAAAGTCTTAAGCATTTTTGAAATTAATAAGGTATCTGTTTTTTTAGTTACATTGAAGGAGACTGATTTATAATCTGATCTTACCATAGAAGATATCACATGGGGGGTGCAATGCTCTCCCATGTTAGTGAGTACTGTGTCTAGGACATTTGAGCCTCTTGCAGATGTCCTGCTAACTGTTCCACAGCATTTGCATTGACAAAGTTCAAGAATCTCTGAGCTAGTATTTTTTGTGGTTGTGTATGTTTCCCAGTTGATGGTAGGATAATTAAAATTACCCATTACTAAGGTGTTGGGTTGTATGACAAATGACTCCATTAAGTCTAGGTATGGGATATGCTTTCCTGTTTTGTGGTGGGGACCTGTAGCTAGCTATGGTATGGTAGTGTAACTGGACATGGAGTAGCTCAACAGATTCAAACTGTTTGACCAGTCTCAAGGTGTACTTATCCTTAATGAAGATGGCTACACGTACTTCTTTCATTCTTTTACATTCAGTTTGTGTTCTTAACTTATGGGAGGCATTGTAGGCCTGCACCGCCAGGGTGCTTTCCGCGCCTTTGAACCATGTCTTGGTGACTGCACAGACATGAGCATTTTCCAAAGTGAGGAGTGTTTCCAGGGTGTGCAGTTTCTTGTTTAGACGTTTAGCATTAAGCAGCAGTACCTTGAGTTTATCTGGAGAGGATTTTGTTATGTTGGGAGGTTGGTTATTTTGACACTGCCTAAAAAGGCACTGAGTACAGGTGGCTAATGCCTTTGAGAGTACACAAAAGCCAAGATGAGACAGGTGCAGACCATCTCTTGCAAATCTGCATGGCCTGCTGACCATATCTTCTCAGACTGACAGATATTGGATCCCCTTAGACTGACATCAGAAGCTAAGCCAATTGTTAAAGTCAATCATTTTTGTTTGTATTCTGGCATCATCTTTGGAGAAAGTAGAATGTTGCTTATGCCTAGGCTTATACCTGCCTGTGACACATAAACTGAGAGCCCAGTCATTTCTCTCTTCATATAGTCCATTGAGGCATGTCTCAAGACATTCACCTCCAGATGATCTATGAGGAGTCATACTTGTACTTGTCATTAAATGAGTGGAGTGCTTGAGTGACTTGACAGATCCTAGCACCTGACAGACAGCTAATTGTAACCCACTCCTTATCCAGCCTGGTGAGGGGAACATCCATGTGTCTCAGAATGGAGTCACCAATGACCAATACCTTAAGTTTTGTTGTGTTATACCTTATGGGCTTATTTGTTAAGACACTGATGTGTGTGTTATTATGTGCTGTGGTTGTTTTTTTTTTTTGTTATTACATGTGTGTTTTTTTTTGTTTAGGTGGCCTCTGATCTTCTGGTAAGTTACTAGTTTGTACCTATGAATATGTGGATTTATGTCTTGTGTACTTATTTAGTGTAGGAAATGTGCATGTGCGACAACCTGTTTGGCATTCAATTTTGTCCTTACCTGAAAGTTTTGCCTACAATTTTATAGTGTAACATCTCTCATATAAAGTATTTGTTTGTTTCTGGAGTAAGTGGTTGTCAGTGTACATTAGGCAATTGCTACATTGCCTCAGGATGCCCACACCTTTCAGGCTAGCCAGAGAGATGATAGGAAACTATCCATCTATGATAGCAAGTTCTTACTGTATGTTTTATTAGGGAAGGGAATGGGTTAATTTGAGAGGACAGTGCTGGTAGCACCAATACTACAAAAGTGACCTATACTTTGTGTAGCCTGAGGTTGATTAATAAGGAAACGCTGCTCATTGCACAACTGAGTGGCTCCTAGAGAATCAGAAAAGCTTGAAAGGATTTCACTGACAGCTATTTATGGAAAAACAAAACTTCTAGTCTTTTGCATCTATACAACAGTACTACTAACCACAACTGCATGAAGAGCAGCACCATCTAAATGTGAGGTTTAAATACTGGGAATGTAAATAAGTTTTAAGCTAACTATCAATCAAGGAAGCACAAAATAAGCCTTCCACCAGCAATCCCCAACTCACATAGGTTAGATCAGCACAATCCTGCCAGAAGGGTGCAGAAAAAACACATTCTTAATATAAAATAACTGGTTTGGAGCTCTGGTGTAACAAGACCACACAAACTACCTACAGCAGCCCTACAACTAACAGATACAATGTAATGCAGTTCAATTAACTACTTAAAGCAGTAGCAGACACTAACATATATATATATATATATATATATGAATTAAACTGCTAAAGTACAGTCACAGTATATGAGAGAAGTAAAAAATATATTTAGTATCCTTTTGTGTGCTTCCCAGCTCAGATAGACCAGATAAAATCCTACTGCCACTTGATGAATAATCCTAGTCCGCCTAACGTAAAAGCACAGTAAAGGAGTGTCTGTAGTGAAATGATTTCACAGACAACCCTAAAAGAAACTTAATGCTATGACAAACAAACTCAAGGATACAGATACAGCAGTGTCCTTTAAACAGCTTATAAAAGTGTGATTATCCAGTAAAAGTACTTTGCTTTATATAAATGAGCCAAGAGCCACTCAATTTTACAGAACTTATAAGACAGTAAAAGCAAGATAAGCTGATTACTAAACCCTCCAGCCAATAAAACTACATGCAGAAAATTCAAGTGTTTCCCCAACCCAAACAGACCAGGCTGCCTTGCCTCCTAGTGCACTAGATGGAAAATCCACTGACTTTTTGATGTAAAAACAAGTGCTTGCAAGAGTGTAAAACTATGCTACTTTATCCAACAGCTACCTAGATAATGAATTCAGAGCAAGTAAATCAGTAGAACAGACAATGAGAGGCAAAATGTACTTTTTCAAAATAAGTATAGGGAAAGGCAAATAATGGTTTATTAATTTGCTTTGAAACAGCTCAAAATAATGAGGGAGCAGTATGTCTTTGATTTTAACCCCTTTCCTTTAGGCACTGGTTGAGTTTTCAGCTTTCTGGTCTCCAGAAGTTCTGATCTTGCTAATTTTCAGTCAGCATCAATCCCTCAGGCAATTATGTACATATGTTGCAGGTCTGTTGCAAAGCATCACCAGACATCCAACATTTTGAATGCTCCCCTCAGGGAGTTAATTCAGGTATAGTGACAGTCCTTGTCAGCTTCCAGTTGCCTATCATTCTAGAAATTGCAGTGAGATGGCCCTGAATGATGCTGACAACTAATTAAAAAAGGGTTGTGGAATTGTTGTTTGGTTATAATTAATACAGCTTTTTAATAAGTGTAGACCATATGTGATATATAGGTCAGCAATTTATTTCAGTATACAGATTTGCTGGTATAGTCAGAGTTTTATCTGGTTGGGTTTGCTAGCCTGGTATGAGGCACACAATCTCTTTATGGTTGTCAGAGTCAACTGAGTACAGCCAGGAAAGTGGGAGGACAGTCTACATATGTAGCCTGGTTAGCGATCATGTTACGGCCATACCTCCCTTTTCATCTCCCCCCACCTTTTCTGAGTCAGTGTCAGTGAGTATCACAGGGATAGTGAGCAGTATATTAAGCTGCATTGATGGGAATTGACATACTTGGTAAAACGGCACTCTGGAAGGTCTTGGCTTGGAGGCTGGGCAAGACAACTGGTGGAGCTGGTGGTTACACTATCTAGTCAGAGGCTGTCCAAGTCACTGAAGTTTTGAATGTTAGTAACACTCTTGAAGGCAATCTGGTATGCACTTGACTAGGAGGACAGACAAGCTGACCAGTGGTCCAGTGGTTACTCCACCTGGTCTAGGGGCTATCCAGGCCTTTGAGGTTTTTGATGCTAATACATTTTTGAATGGAATTATCTAGCTATTGCTTGAATGTTATACATGTGTATATTTGTTGGTTTCATGCAATAAACTGAGTGTGCTAGCTTTCAGTTTTTTTTTTTCTTTTAATGAGGGAACAAGCTCAAGGGACAATTATGATTATACTTTGTAGTGCTAACTGGCCTTGATCATGGCTAAAAGTGGCCCTTAGACATGTTCACCTATTTGGTTAACAAAACAAATAAGTAAAATAAGACATGCACATTTTAAGATGTAGCTAAGAATACTTGTTTCATCCAGTCTGCTGAGTTTACAACCAGTTGTCGACCCTTGGCAGCAAACAGTATGTCTTTATTATGGCCTGTTGACAACTTTAATTTTCGTGAATTACTCTGATGTTCTAATCCTAATAGATGGCCTGCAAACTATTTTTATTTCTATACAATTCTCTGTCAGAAAGTGTTTTTATATATGATTTCCCCAAAACACCAGCTCTGCCTATACTGCTTTCCTATTAATGAATCTTCTTTCTAGCAAATCTCTTTTTTTCAGATGTTTTCAGATTCCATTAGGCTTTTTACTGTCCACTGGACTACACTGGCAATTTAGTCATGGACCCTGGCGTTGTCTAAAAGCTGCCACATTAATCTTCTTTATTTACTTTTACATGATTTCCACTAAGATTGGATAACTTCTTTAAATTGCTTATATCCCTTCAAACGTCCCTGCTGAGATTTGATGTGTTCCTTTAATCCTCAGCAATATTTTGCATGGAACAGTTGTGCTGCTTTCAGTTAGTGAGAGCAATCTTTATTAGTATCAGTGGCTCTCACTGAAAGTCCAAAGCTTAAGTGACTGAAGGTCATAATAAAGAAACCAAAATCTTGAAAACTTAAAATGGCAGAAAATCAAAAGCAGAAAACAAAATTCAGAAATAATATGAACTGTGTATATCAAAGTAAATGCAAAACATGAATGCATCATACCAACAAAAAATGAATAAACATATTGTTTTGCAGGATAGTAAAGCTCTCTGTTCAATTCATGAGAGGGCTATAGAAACAGTACTCCTAAATGCATATCCTAAATCTGATTTTGCAAAACCAAGTTATAAAGAGGTACTGGAAGAGAGATTGTCATACTACAAAGCCACTGTTTATTTTCATTGTATATATTAAGTGCATATTTTATATTTACTTGTCTATGTGCAATCACTATCATTTCAGAATTTAGAGCTTCATCCACTGTAACATTGAAAGTTTTGGTTTCAGTCCTATGGACTTCATTTAAACTTCAGGTATATGACAAAAAATTGAATCCAGACATCTGGTATCAAATTCTTGCTACTCTCTTTCTATTAGTATTATGCATGGTCATCCCAAGTGTCTCTATTAGTGTTTTATTCTACAAGTGCATGCTTATGCTATGGTGACCAGGGGAGGGGAGTTGGTCTCTGTCCCCTACGCAACCCAATGTCAGTGTCTCTTCAGGCTCTGGTGATGATGGTGGCACAGGTGGGGGTTTCAGGGGCTGAATCTGTCCCAGAGGTTTACATCCCTCTTTTGCCTCATTATTACTGCAGTCAGTCAATATGCCTACACATACCCAGTCCCCGGAGGCCACAGATATTGGGCAGTCAGAGGGTGGGGGCATTAAACAGGAAAGTGTGGCAACTATAGCTCCAGTGAGTGTAGACACTGGCCATATCCAGAGAGCTGGTGAAGTTCCACACAGGCGGATTGATAGGTGCTCATTGGAGGCCTGCTGTCCTTCCACCACCTGTTGCAGGTGTCTCATCATGGGTCAATTGATGTATATTTCAGGCCATCATGGGGGCACAGACACATTCTGAAAGGAACTCCAGACAAATGCTCAAGGTTATGGATGCAGCACAGTCTGTCATCCGTGACTGCCTCCACCAAATTGGTGATACCTGGATTGGTTCACTGATGCAATGGAAAGAAGGTGGTCTGAGACAGATCGCAGAATATCTGTCTTGAAAGACACATTGTCTGTGATGGAACGTCTGGTTGGACTTGAGCATGAGACACCTGGACATAGGTCAGCAACTACATCTGCTGATAATCCATGTGGCCATGCTCAATCATGCTCTCATAGTCACAGTACATCCAATGCTCCAGAGTGGAGTGTGCTGTCCACACCAAGAAGTGGCAGGCCATGGGCTCATGGACCTGGGCATTGCCATGGAGAACATGGTCCCAGAAGACAACAATCACCATCAGGTACTAGCACCGCTTCTGACCTTGGCCATGGAGGTGTCAATGCAACTCCTGGCAGAGCCAGTTCCCATCTTCGGGGATGGAGACAATGAACTGTCAGTTCTACCATGCACTGTTCACAGCTGTCCAACATATGCACATGTAGGTCTAGCACTAAGCTTGACTGCTGCAAAAACATCAAGACTGAGGTTTACTGACTTTAACTTAAGTAACTTATGTATAAACTAACTACTGCAATTATACATGCTCCCTCTCTGGCTGCACTCTCAAAATGGCACTGTGAATAGCAAGTGCCTGGTATTTATATGCACATGTTCAAACCTTGATATGTTCTTAAAGTTACAGCACATACACTCTGATCTACATCCTCCCTCTTTGAGAAATCGATCATACAATGTTTTGAATCTATCTGCCTTGCAGATTATACAAGTAGTTCTTTGTCATGCAATTATACAAGACTAGGTATATACATACATACAATAATGTCCATGTTGCTGTGTATTTCACACTGGGCCAAAAATTTGATCATATCATATGACATAAAACTGGGAGTTATGTTTAGGAACTGGAGCTATCTCTACAGAATGTTCAACCTTGGGAGTATTTGGAACATCCTCAGCAATGAAAGTAGAGGTTGAAACACACTCTGGGATGGGAACAATGTTTGGTTTGCTCTGAGATCTAGAGTTTGTATCAGAGGAACAATGCTGTAATGAAGATTCTGGTACAGGAAGTAGATGTCTGCAATTTTTTCCTATACTCCACACCATCAGATTCTACAAGGTAGGATGCCGGCTCGATACATATACCTGTAACTTGACCAATCGGGTTGAAACCTTTCGCGGTTTGCATCCTTTCCTCAACAGAAAGAAGAAATCTGCTTGATTTATCATAACTGGACTTCTGGGTAGAACGCTTCTTGAATAATTGAGCCTTGATGGTTCTGTTGTTCTTAGCTTTAGGCCTCAATAAACTGGAACTAATAGGTAGCATTATTCTGGTTTGCCTGGATAGAAGTGTCTGAGCAGTTGAGCCAAGTATATTGTAACAGGGTATGATTCTGAGATTAAGTAAATTCAAAAATGATATTGGTATTGTCACGCTTTGACCTTTCAAATAATTGCTTTGCACTTTGCACTGCATGTTCAGCTAGCCCATTGGACTGTGGATATTCAGGACTGCTAGTAACATGTACGAAGTCCCATTCTCTTGCAAATTTCTGAAATAACTGACTAGTAAATTGGGTCCCATTGTCAGAAACAACTTTGTGTGGACTACCATGGACTGAAAAATGATGTTTCAGCTTAGCAATAACAGTAGTATATGTTAGATTAGGTAGTAAGTCAATCTCAAACCAATACTAAATAGTGTTGATTGTCCCACTCAAAGATATCAGTGACTACTGTTGACCAAGGTAGTTCAGGAATTTGACTTGGCTAAAGTGGTTCTCTTTGCAAATGCAGTCTAGTACAATTGCATACTGAACAAGAAGAAAGCACTTTATCAAGGTCTTTCAGTAATGAATGCCAAAATACTAGTTCTCTCACTCTTCTCTTAGTGGATGCAGAACCTGGGTGACCACAGTGCAAAATCTGGATATATTATTGTTGTAAAGAAGCAGAAACAACAATTTTAAGACTTTTGAAGATAATGCCTTCTTCCATCAACATTTCACCTCTGTAAGAAAAATAGGTTTGCACTTCAGGTGGTGCACTAGATTGCTTTGGCGGCCATCCAACATTAATGTAGTGATTGAGCTTTTGCAAAATTGGATCTGTCTTTGTATGATCTTTCAGCTCAAGTCTAGTGGTAGAGAAATTACACACTGGCATCACGTCAAAGTCAAAATTCTCTGCATCAAGCTGTTCCATCATATTTCTGGGAGATCTGAATTATGTATCAGCCAGATAAAGCAGTTTGCCTTTCGTATAGACCATTTTGAAGTTGTACTTTTGCAATTTAAGCATAATTCTTTGCAATCTTGCTGGAGCTGAATGCATAGGCTTCTTTGGAATAGTAACTAGAGATTGGTGGTCAGTTTCAATCTGAATAGCTCAATCATAGATATAATCATGAAACTTGGAACATGCAAATACTATTGCCAATAGTTCTTTCTCAATTTGAGCATATTGCATTTCAGTTTGGGTAAGTATTCTACATGCATAGGCTACTGGTCTGCCCTCTTGAAGAATAACTGCACCAAGTCCAATTTTTGAAGCATCACAGGAAAGAGTGACTGGCTTATTTACATCATAGTATCTTAATGTAGGTGGGGTGGCAATTTTCGGCTTAAGGTCTTCAAATGCTTTCTAGTGCTGTTCTAACAATCACCATGGAACATTTTTGCATGTCAGCTCTCTTAAAGGTGCTGTCTGGTATAAACTTGCCTAAATAGTTGACCATGCCTAGGAAATACTGTAGAGCTTGAATATTGTCTGGTGCTGACATCTCAAGAATAGCAGCTTGCTTGGTTGGGTCTGGTCTTAATCCATTACTGGTAAATAAATTACCAACATATGTATCTTCTGGTAGACTGAATTTGCACTTCAGAGGATGAGCTTCAAGTTCACTTCACATGCTCTGTCTAGAACTCTCTTTAGGTTTCTGTCATGCTCTGCTTCACCATTGCCTCCAATCAATAAATCATCAGCTATTATGGCATAAGAATAACCCAAGAAAATCTGTTCCATTGCATGTTGGAAGACTTCACTTGCAGAATGTGTTCCAAATAGCATCCTTAGGAATCTGTATCTGCCAAACAGGGTACCAAAAGTGGTTAGTAATGAGGATTTATGATCAAGTATCATTTGCCAAAATGAACGTTTTGCATCGAAGACAGAAAAAAACAGTTGCATTCCGTATTAGAGCTGCGACCTCTTCGACTGTACACATTGGATGATGTGGTCTCTTCAATGCTTTCTTTAGATCTCTTGGGTCAATGCATATTCTGATTTCATCTGAGCCTTTTTTGTGAGCTGCTATCTTAGACAACACCCATTCAGTTGGTTCTGTAACCGGACAAATTACGCCTTGCTGTACCATCTTATCCATCTGAGCCTTAACTTTATCCTGCATAGCTAGCAGAACTGTTCTTGCTGATCTGACTACTAGAGTGACCTCTGGGTCTGACTTCATGGAATACGTAACTGGAAATTTGCCGAACTTGTCATCAAAAACATCAGCATACTCTGAGAAAAATGGCTTCAGAAAAATTGAAACTAGGATATGCATTTATGTGATGAACGTCTTTGGAAAATACAGCAGATTCATTTTCAAAATGTCTTTGATACCCAGTAAAGACTGTACTGGTTTTCAGACTACATAGAGTAACAAGCTGTAACAGTTCTTAGCCAAATAACATGAAAGCATCATTGGGCCTTCGGTATGAATTTCTTCACCTCCATAAGCAGCAAGTTTCACATTACTGGCCACATTTAGTTGTTCACTAGTTCTCACTTTAGCAAATTTTTCAACTGATATAACATTACTCTTTGAACCAGTGTCTACTTTAAGCTCTGTGGATTTACCATTGATCTGGACTTTACGCAACACTTCGCTCTTTACCAATAAATTCACTGCATCAACTCTTTCACCAATTACTGGCACATCATCTACATAAAAAGTGGACTGCTGCAACTTTACCTAATCAGTTTGCTTTTTTGTGTGACCCTTCTTTACAACTATGTGGGGTTTGCTTGATTTGCAAAACTTTTGAAAATGGTTCTATTTTTTACACGTGTGACATTGCTGCCCAAATGCTAAGCATTTCTCTTTTTAAGACTCATGATAGGCAATACAATTGCAACAGTTAACAATAAAGCTGGACTTGGGTTTTGCTAACTCATGTTTGTACTTCACTGACATTATTCCTTTAACGGATCTGGTCTTAGAACTTGTTGGAAAACTATGTGGTTTCCCTGGTGAACCAACAGCGGCTGCCATGTGCTTAGGCCTACTTCTGTTTGCCATGTGTTGCATGCTATCTACATTTGCTCTGGAGCCTGCTGAAACCATGCTCTTGCCACTTGCAAGCATACTTGCGTGTTTTTTCTGTAACCATGGATTTGACAAATTCCACAAAGCAAAATATTTCTCATAGCAGCACTATAAATATCACACACAGGCTTTTCTTTTATTAACTCATTTTTTATGTCACCAAACTGACACATTTAGCTTTGTTTCTCAGGTCAGCTATATAAGCTGCAAACGTTTTCACTGGTTTATGAGCTCTCATGTAAAACAAATGCCTCTTTAATGTAATATTTGTTACATATTTCATTGAATTTGTGCTTCAAACACTTGGAGTATTCTCCTGATTCAGCCTGTACAACAATATGATGATTTTCACCTTCTTCCTCATATACTGCTCATGCATACACAAATGAGCACTCTCTTTCAATGGCTTTTAACCCAGCTAGGTTTAGAAAAATGAATGCCCTGGTGCATGCATCTTTGTATAAGCTGCTTGTATAAAAATATTATACTCTTCCTCAAATATTATCCAATTTTCTGCAATATTCTGATCAAATACAAGTGGTAAGGGCTTTCAAAATCCATCTACCATATTACACATACCAGTGAAAGATTTTGGAAATAAGCCCGAACACATACAGATACACATATGCCAGAAATGTATGCTAATATTTATAACTTTGTCCAATAGCACAAGCCTCTGTATAACTGAACTTTGCAAAATAAGTCTCTTGGGCACTGTAACACTCTTGAAATCACTCTACTGCAAGAAATCACCTCATCAGTGTAAGAAACATTTCAAATAACTGCAAGATGTGAATGAACTGGACAAGAGAAGCTTAGATTCAGTAACATTTTGAAGTAATTGTACTTTGCGAATAAACTGTACAAAGCACACTGACATTTCCATAGAATGGAAGTACCTTGCTAGGCAATTCTTTACAGTGCAAGAAACACTCTCTAATGGTAGCAATTTGTGAATAGACACACCTAGCACAAGAAACTTTTCAAAATGGCTATGCTTTGACTGTACTTCACAAAATAGTTGCTCTTTGCACACAAATAAACTCTTAAGAATACATGCACAGTAATAAGCACACACACTGTAAGCACTTTTACATACTCTGAGATACTTCAAATAACTCTGGTTATGCCCATGATACAATACAAAGTCATAGTTATGCCAAAACACAGCACTTTGCCAAAATACATGCATTTGCCTTGCTTTATTTATGCTTAATGGGCTTTTTTTGCACTTATTATATTCGTTTAGCTCGTTTAATCTCTTTTCATGTCCCTTGTACTTTTCTTGTGTTTGTTTTACTCTTAACATGCCTGTGTTGCTTCAACTACACTCGTTCTGCTTCAAGCATACTCGTTTTGTTTTTATTGTATCATCAAATATCTTAATTTGAAACATTTTCTTAGTTAATAAACCTTTGGTGCCTCCTGCTTGTTTAATAATGTGGTTTGTGCCCTTGTACTGCTCGGTTTTATCATTTTTATAAGATAAGCAGTTTGTGTGAATTCTCATTACCTTTGATTCTTTTCTGACTCTTTTTCATGCCCGTTTCTCTTAGTTTAGCTTCACTGTCATCTCTGCACCTCCTGGCTCTGAATATAATTCTCTGTAATCCCGGTTCTGACACCATGTCACTCTCTTACTTTGGACACAATAGAAGAGACATTGTGGGTTCTGTTCAAGCAGCTTTATTATATGCAAACACGTCATAATAGAAGTTTACTGACTTTAACTTAAGTAACTTATGTAGAAACTAACTACTGCAATTATATATGCGCACTCTCTGGCTGCACTTTCAAAATGTCACTCCTGGATATACTTCTTAAAGATACAGCACATACACTCTGATCTACAACTATGTTCATGCACACACTCACACATCACTGTCAAAATCAAGTCACCTACGCACACAAGGCACATTTCCATGGTCCATTTTGCATGCTTCCCTTCCTGACTCACATACATGCTTTCAACCTGTTGGGTCAGCCTAGAACTCCTGCACCCCCACACAACACCCTGTGCAAGTGATGATACCTGTGCCACATCCCTGTCATCCTCATCATCGATACAGGGAAATGAAGCTATGTGTCTGATGCACACGGTGACTATAGAAATTAATATTTAATTGTGTAATGCAGTGTTGCTTTGCCATGCCACTTGTACTGGTCACTGACAGATACTGTATACTAACATCTGTAATGAGTAAGCCACATAATTTTGTGCACCTTACGTTGTATGATGTAATGACTGTATACTTAAACAATGAAAGGTATGTTGTGGACCTGTTTATATTCAATTTCAGGAGTTTGTAGGGGAAACCTATGGATACACTGTGGCAGTAAACCCATAGATGTCATAGCACAGGATGGAATGTCAGCAAAGAAGACATATGTCGCCAACAAGGTACAGCAGTATTGGTGCATGGCTCTATAGGGTCATATGTGTATAACAGGCTAACAAAGACATATGCGTCACACAGCCTACACATGCATCCCTCATCTATGACATGGCCTGATACCCTTGAAAAGTGTCACCAGGGTTTCTAGAGCTAACACATCTGCAAGCTGTGGTGATGCAGATGACCCCTCTACAAATTTTCTGTGTCCATTACAGACATTTGTCCTACACCAGTTATGACTGTCTTGTTCTGCATCCTATTGAGTAACTTGCACATGATGTGCATTACAGCAGATGCATGCGTTACACACATGGGTAGCCTGTTACCTATAAAATTGGTTTTACATACCTGTCTCTCCACCATGTACTACTTATATCACAGTGACAGTGTAGGTGTACAGAACAGGTAATAGTTCTGTCTTGGATAAGCAGGAGGTACACAGTGGAATCTGACACCTCTCTGTATGGCAGCATCCCCTCCAAATTATGTAGGAGACAGACTGCACATGTACACTCTTGATACGGACTGTATCAGACATGTTATCTGCAATGTGCATTGGTCTACCATGGAACTTGCCTGTATAATGACATAGTAAAGGTGCCATTGCACTCAATTATATGTCTGATGAGTGCCAAATATGGTATAACAATGACAGTCTAGGATTTACATGCCATACATTTCTGTATAGGTTGTACAAAATTGAATGGATCCCCACATCTTACCAACCAGTAAAACTCAAAGGCTATGTTATTCTCTGTGTCCAAAAGTCCATGAGCAATGGCTCAACTGTGTGTGGTGGGCAATCAGTACTATATTTTCCAGGAGTGGCTGACTTTCAAAAGGATAGTATTGTGCAGTCTTTGGTATTTACTATTTGTCAGTGGCTCTGACAACTGAATGTGTGTTTTAGCACATCCTGAATAACTCTTTGTTCTGTGTGAGATTCAGTGACAGCTCCTAGTATGCAATCACCTGCTAATGTAGTCAGTCAGAGATCAATGACAGTAGCTGTGACTGCAGAGAAGGGAATGGCTACAAGGGGTCCTCCGTTAATGATGTCTGAGGGGAGTCCACTGGTGACTGGCATCATTGTAGTGTAGGTCTACCTAATGCTATCTTCCTAGATTATGACTATCAGACACTTGGCTATCCATGAGCTGACATACCACTCTGTAAATAACCTACACAGTTTCCACTAAGGTCTCCTGGCCTAATATAGTTAAACACCTTGTCAGGCCTTGGTAGGTGGAGTGAGTCATATTCTCATCCTCCATTGCATAGCGTAACACTCAGTGACATCAACCAGTTTGGGTAGGTAGGCATGATCTGCTCTTGAGCAAAACAAACTGTGTTTTGTCCAGTGTCAGTAGGTGCACGACATTGTTGCTGATCGTATCCATGCTAACT
The DNA here is from genome assembly GCF_019279795.1 of Protopterus annectens. NCBI lineage: Eukaryota > Metazoa > Chordata > Ceratodontiformes > Protopteridae > Protopterus > Protopterus annectens. The sequence goes on along the minus strand of NC_056733.1, from coordinate 1,941,445,395 downwards.
AGTTTCATGGCTTTACATACCAGGTGACTGAGAAATCTGCAGACACTGCATGGCACTGCATGCTAGTTGTCCTCTGTGCAACTAAGTATTGCAGTTACTTCCACCATGTTCCAAGAAAAGAGTCATCCAAGGTGCCTGTACAGAGTGCAGACAAACAATGGAGAGAAGTATCATATGTATATCCTGTGTAGGTAAGGTGAGAGGTTTTACACAGGTATTCTGCAGTTGGACACTACTCAAGTGGTATGCTCTGAAAGGACACAATTACCTTGTGAAGACTGCAGAAAGCAGGGGAGTCCCCTGAATTGCAGGTGCCTGGCTACTACTGGTCTGACCACAACCACTCTTTCATGGGATACCATGCTCTGATACTTTTTCTGTCATCACAAGCAAAATGTTACTACAAAGCTCATGATGAGTAGCAGGAAACAGCTTGTTTGCTCATCCACATGGTAGCCCCTCATCATAGGTTCATAGGTTCATAGATAGGTACTAGGATATCTGCCCGAGGGCATTTTTTAGCCTAGCCAGAGTGTGTCAGCTTTTGCCGCCCCATTGATTAATTAACTGAGCCTCTGTAAAGCAGAGCCAATGAAGTGATCCCAGGGGAGTATTTTCTGTTACCCATCCACTCATCAAGGCTTCTTCTGAAGAGTGTTAGTGATGGGCTCTGCCTAATGTAGTTAGGAATTTTGTTCCAAAGCATAGGGAGTCTCTGTGACAGGAATCTATCCCTCCAGCATGTTCTATTTATTGTTGTGGCGAGGTTTAGCTCACTAGAGTACGTGGCTCGCAGTGACTTGGATTTCTTTAGGTGGATCATATCCATCAATTCTGAGTTGGACATGGCTTTGTATGTCAGGCAGAGATCACCTCTGAGTAAGCGATATGCCATTGAGTACAGCCAGAGTTTTTTCAGTCGGGCTACATAGGACATATGTTTGAGGCCAGTAATCCTCTTGGTGCGTTGCTTTTGTGGTCTTTCCAGCTGCTGGAAGTGTCTTGTGAGGTACATCCCAAATGGGGCATTGTACTCTATGATGGGTCTGATGAGTAGATAGGCACTATAACCTCTTTATTTCTAGATGTGAACCCCTTAGTAGTTAGATGGGCCACATAGAAGGGTTTCCTAACTACTTTGGCAATATGATTGTCAAAGGAGAGATTACTATCTAACTGGGTCCCCAGATCTCTTATTACCTCTTCTGTATTAAGGGGGCTGCCGCCTATGTGGTAATTTGTGGGTGTTTTGTTTTTCCCAAACGGGATGACTATGCATTTTTTGGCATTTAGCTTGAGGCCATGACTTCCACACCAGGTGTCTGTCTCAGTAAGGCCTTTTTGAAGGATGTCTGTGTCAGCTGGAGAATAAATTATGGCTCCCAGTTTGCAGTCATCAGTGAACTTGGTTAGCCATAGTCCTTCGGTGTTTGCCTGTACTTCTGAGAAATATATGCCAAACAGTAGGGGTCCCAGAACCGAGCTTTGTGGGACACCACTTGTGACTGGTTTAGAGTTGGACCTGGAGCCTGCTATTCTTACCGTGTGAGTTCTGTCTGCAAGCCAGTTAGCAGCCCATTTTGTGACGTAGGGGTTTATGTTCAGGCTGTTGAGTTTTTCCTATAATACCTGAGTGAGGAATGGTGTTGAATGCCTCGGCGAGATCAAGATAGGCTGTGTGAACCGCCTTTGCCTCATCTATGGCCTTGATGACTGTCTTGAAGAAGTCAACCAGGTTTAGTAGGCATGATCAGCCATTAACAAAGCCAAACTGGGTTGGGTCAAGTGTTTGGAGGTTCCCAATGTCTTTGTTAATGAGTTCCATGATGATGCGCTCCATAGCCTTGCAGACCAGACTAGTCAGGCTTATGAGGTGATGGTTACCAGGGTCAATTGTGGCCCATCATTTGGGGAGCAGAATAACCATTGCTGTGCACCATTCTATGGGCACATAGCCTGTGGAGAGGCTGAAGTTGAACAGCGTGTTTAGGTGGGGGGTTAGTTAGTTCTGTAGTTCATGCAAGACCCAGCCTGGGACACCATATGGCCCCACTGATGCTGTGTTTTTGGCTTTTGAAATGGCTGTTTTCACCTGTGCTTCTGTGATTTCTGGGACACTACACTTTTCCGGTATTGTTGTGGGCCCTTTTGAAGGTGAGAGGGAGGTGAAGTTTGCACTAAATCTATCTGCCAGGATGTTGGCAATATCTGTAGGTTCAGTATATGTTGTGCCATTTTGCACTAGCTCAGAGCATATCCACGAGTTGTCACTTAGATTCTTGACATAGCTAAAGAAGGCTTTGTGGTTATCTTTTGAATCCTTGGCTATATTTCTTTCAAAGTTAGCCTTGGATGATTTTATGAGGGATCTTAGTTTCTTAGTGATACCGATCAGGGATGTCTTTCCTTCTTGGGATTTGCTTTTTTTCTGAACCAGTTTCCTCCTTCTCTTGTATAACCTGTTTATGGCAGGGGTCCAACAGACTGGTTTCCTTCTCTTAGGGGAGTGAGTCTTGGTCTTGCTAGCGATGGCATGATCCATGCATCCTTGTAGGTGCTCATAGAGTGCAATTGTAAAGGATTCTGCATCTTGGGCAGTGTTATCCTTTAGCGTGGGGGCTGTGGAACATACCACCTCTGCCTTAAGTAAGGTGAAGTTTGCTTTAGAAAAGTTTTTCACTGTGGTTTTCTTGGTTGGGTGTAGTGGTGGGTTGTAGACATCCAGGGTGATTAGTTTATGTTCTGAGCTAACCAGTGACAGGCTGACCTCCGGAACGGAACACCTCTCACCCATGTTAGTGATGACCAGGTCCAATATGTTGTGGCTTCTGATAGGGGAGTTTACCAGCTGATCCAGGGCATTTGAGTTGATAAATTCCAAGAAGCGCTGAGCCTGGGAGTTTGTACTCAAGCAGTTTTCCCAGTTAATGGTAGAGTAATTGAAATTGCCCAATATCAGGGTGTTTGGTAGGACCTTCATGTTTTCCAGTGTCTCCAGAAAGGCAGAGTGGTGGTCCTGGGTCATGGAGGGTGATCTGTAGCAGGCCACAATTTGCATTGCAGATTTGCCCAATGTTAGTTACACATGGATGATCTCAGAGGTATCATGATGTAACACTAACCTGGAGGTGTGAGTATCCTTGATGAATATGGATACTCCCCTCCTTTTGTGTTTTGGTCCGTGTTCTGTGGCCAAAATGTGTGGTATGGGTTGTAGCCTAGTAGTGTTGGAGTGCTCTCTGGAGCCTTGAACCAGGTTTCAGTTACTGCACAGATGTCGATGTTCTCCATACTTAGGAGTGCTTTGAGCGCATGCATTTTGAGATTTAACCTCCTGGCATTGAGTAGCATAACCCTCATTTTTTTGCTTTTGCTGTTTATGGTGGTGGATTTGAATATTGAGCCTTGCCTAAAAAAGACACTATGGGGGCAGCAATAGCCTTGGCCAGTATTCAAAAGCCAAGGGGTGACAGGTACAAGCCATCTCTTGTGAAGCAACGTGGCTTGTCGAGCATGTCATCCCAGGGTGGTAGACACTAGATCCCCTTTGAATGATACCAGAAGCTTATCCAATTCTTGAAATTGATTATTTTTTCTTTATACTGAGGTATCATTCTTGGTGAGGGCTGGATGCTACTCGTGGTCAGGGTCATACCCGCCTGGGCTACATGATCAGAGAGCTCTTCCATGTCTCTTTTCATGTAGTCGTGGGAGGTACATCTCAGGTCATTCACACCAACATGAACAATGACAGAGTCATATTTGTGCTTGTTCTGGAGTGACTGTAGTGCTTGTGTTATGTGGTGGATTCTGGCTCCCGATAGGCAGCTAACAGTAACCTTCTCCTTGTCCAGCCTAGTGAGTGGGGTGTCACTGTGCCTGACTATTGAGTCACCTATTACTAGTGCGTTAGGTATGTTATTTCGGCTTAAGGGCTGTGATTGTGCAGCGCATTGATTTTGTGTTTTATGTGTTGCCTGGTTTGTGACGGGAGATGCAGGTTTTGTGGGTGTCTGATTTGGAGCTCTATGAAAGGCTCTGTATGCTTCACATACCCCCATCCAGGTAGATGCCTTAATTTGTGACCTGAGCAGTTAGTTGGCTTTTGAATGTATTATGCCTTCGGTACCAGGGTTGGTGGTATGTCAGTAGGGAACTGACCAGATATTGATTAGGAGCACAGTTGCATCATCATAATATAATGTGCAATGTCCAATGGCATAAATGCCCAGGCTTGCTGAAACAAGCAGCACAGCAGTAGTGAGCCATGTTAGGTAAGAATTTCACAGCACTTCATGCATCCTGCCCTTCAACAGATTAATGGTGGATATCTGCATGACATGGCTGTGAGGCCTAATGCAGAGGACTGGGCACCTTTGACCAAGATGTGCCCACTTGCCACATGTCCTGGGTATGTCATATTGTACAGTTATGTACCCAGAATTTATGTCTGTGTCCCCATATCATGCCAAACAAGAACCAGTTTGCTGTGTAGTTGCTTGACAGGCATTTTACGAGAGCAAGGCCAACATAATGTCAACAAAGTTGAACAAGTCCTCTACACATGCACAGGCATCCACATCTTCACTGCAAGGTGTGCCTACGAACACTGTGTTTCAGACTATCAACCCCAAGGGTGTTGCAGCATGACCCTAACTTTGAAGGACTTGCACAGTGTCACATTTGTAGGTATGGATTGGGACCATGCTTAATGACAGGATTATGGCCAAGCCAAGGTTCACATGGCTGTTCAACCATTGTATGACACACTGTCAGGTACTGTGCTACTTTAGGGGACCTAAATAAAGGTATCATGTTACATTTCACCATCTGTCATGACACTGCCTAATGAGGGTGTGCTGTGATGTACATACAAGCATGATTGTATTGCTAATGGCACTATCAATGACTGCTGATGACATGTGGAAAGTGCAACCACCCATCTATTCCTATGCCGCACAAACACAACATGTGACAGATGTGACTGTACTTCAAACCTTGATTCCATGGTGTCTCACACAGCAGTCAGTACATATGGCAATGAACATTTTGCACAGCTCACCTCCTGCACCACCCACATCCACATTACACACCTGCATGTGTTCAGCTCCTTACCAGACACATTCCCAAACAACAGACACCTCAGAAAATCCCACCTGAGAAGAGCACAGTACACATAATAGTGCATGCACCACTGTCGTACTGATCAAACACCTGAGGCAAAACATAAAAGCAAACCTATTATTCATAGGTGAGTACATCTTGAGACACACTGATGTCAGTGTCACCAGGTTACATATGGGAAACATCACAGTGTCTGTGGGTTGACACAATACACCATACCACACATTTCCACAACTCAAGGAATATCAGACGGCATAATGGTGATATCATATTTCATGCAGGTGTGTACAACTAGGGGCATATGTCACTGGACTGTATGCAGGCACATGACTCAGCTTACATACTTTGTGTCTCTCTTGGGTATGTATGCCCATAGCTTTCAGCTGAATTTGACCCTCACTGAGGATGATGATTCAATACACACTGAAAATGAGGGATGTCAATAATTGCCTTAGTGTATGGTGTAATTGTAAGCGGAGCCACTACATGTCTGCCTGGGATGACTTGCTCAACAGACGTCAATGCTTTGCAAGAGATGGTCTTCACCTCTTATCCCTGGGATTTTGAGTACTGGGCAAGGCTGCTGACACCCCCCACAGTATATCTTATAGGCACTATCTGGAGGGAAAACTTTCCAGAGTGAGCACCATTTTCATACAACATGATGGTTCTGCTGCTACACGCTGGGAATGGCAACACTAAAATCTACTCTGTGGAAGGTGTCCCCACCTTGGAATATGTAGACATTTGTGCAGTCAAAGACACCTGGTTCATGGCTGTGGACAGCACTGCAGCCATACCAGACTATACCTCCTTTCACATATTCAGACCTCAAACTGACAGTGCGCAAGGTAATGCAGATGGTGTATACATATACACATCCAGATTTAGTGAAACACTATGCTTTCCCAGAGACACTGCAGGTGCTATTCACTGCTGGAAGGGCGCCTATTCAAGCCACTGCCAGCTATAGAAGCAGCTCCATGAATCCAGACATCCATTGTGTTTATTTGAAAGTACTTGTGTCTATCAAGATATATCAGTGCACCATGGTTTGAGGTGGCATTAAGTAACCACCAACTGTGTTGCTTAGTTGCCCTGGACCAGTGATGTGACATCCCCACAAGGAGAGCTAACCTAGTGCTTCATGTATTTCCCAATATGGGTGAGCACTGCAGCCCACCACTCTAAGGTCCTCGCTGGTGAGATCTGACCACAGATCAGTCTCATTAAAACTATTGGACCTAACCCTCCTTGCAGAAAATACAGAAATAGACTTCAACAAAGCAATTTAGTACCTCTGTTTGGATGGTTTACATAGCGTGACTGCACCTCCCCCCTCTGATGGGACAGGCAAGTATGCAGAGCTCAATACCCATGCTTTATGTAAGCAGCAGTACAACTGCATAGACTCAGCTGTACCTGACAGGAGGAATATGAGCTTCTGATGGCACAGCAAACATGTTTGGTGGACAACTGCCATAAGCAGGCTGTATAATAAGAGGTGGACATTGCTGTGTGACAGTTGGGGTGAGAGTGCCCCTAAAATGGAGGCACAACCTCCTTAGCTAAAACAAGCAAGCAGTGTTATTGTGACATTGTGTAGAAACAGTATGTTTGGACATTAGCCACCCCTACAAACTACAGTGCAGTGTAGCTACATGTGTAATCTCAGATGATGGGCCCAGATTGTCAGTGAACTTATACTTAATGATACCACATATAATGGGTTTGTAATCATATCTATCCTGTTGTCCCACATGTTCTGTGTCAACTTCAGTCCCCTGTCCCCATCACATGTCCACATGACATTCCTACAACCTGTCCCCATACCTTCCATATCTACCAAGCAGATTATAACTGTCCTCTCTGTGGGGGATACACAGCATCTAGTGGACATGCTAACATCCCAAGCTGCATCCCACATGGGATCTACCAAGGACTAATAAAACCATTGGGAACTCCTTGCAATCATACTGTAGTCACTGGCTGCATCCCAGCTGACTGGACATTGGCAACTGTTATCCCTTTACACAGAGGTGGTACATTCACTGACCAGTGGAACTATAGAAATATTTGCCTGAGTAGCCATATCTGTAAGCCTGTGGGAAAAATCATCATGGAGCTGATCATCACACATATATGTGATCTACAAACAGTTTGGATGTCTAACAGGGAGATCATGGTTATTAAACATGGTGGACATGTCTGAGGCAGTCACCAAGAACCTGGGTAATGAGATATCAGGGCATACAATCCCCTGGACATAGCCAAGCTGTGTGACTCTATCATCCACTCAGGTATCACTGACAAAAGCACCCACTTACGCATCCACAGTAATATCATTATAGGGATCACTAAGTAGCTGAATGATGGCACACATACTCAAAATAGGGAAATCCACCTCCAATAGCTGATCTGTAAGCAGCAGTGTTCAACAGGGCTCAGTCTTGTGTCCTGTACTGCTTGGAATCCATTTAACCATGACACAAGTGAATACTGACTGTCTGTGGCTGACAATGTTGGCTGATGTTTGCAAACTTTGAGTAGTCATAGTCTCTGTGAGTTATGTTGATATCCTACAAGAGGTTATAGATGAACAAATGCCTGTTAATGAACATAAACTCCATGAAAATATATATGCAGTATCATTTCCATTGGTAACACCTATGTTCCTTGTAAGTAGCACATCAGTTGCAACATGTGATGTACATACTCAGGGGAGATAGACCTTGGTACAGAGGCCTGGCCACACAGTTTACACCTAGTGTACCTGAGATAACCATGTCTCTCCAGTGGTAAGACGGGAATCATATGTCATAACTGAGGGCACAGTCACCCAAAATCGACATACTCATAACCTGAATGTCCTCCTCCTTCAGTATGCCAATATTTGAGTGCAATGGCCATTTGGTACTGTACCTTTCCAAACACTACTGGCAATTGCACACAACACAATATTCCCTCACAAGGGAACTACACTTGTTCAGTATATGTTCAACAGTCTTCATCTGAAATCTGTGGTGATTGTAGCCTGTGGCATATAGACTACTCAGAGGTGATCTCTAACTTGCATAAAGGGCAATGTGTGACCCTGCTTGATTGGAAATACTGCATAGCTGTAGGTGGCATGGCACATGGATTACACACTCTAAGGACATTAACCTGGTATGTAACATTAGTAATACATGCTGGTGAGAGTGATCTGTCTAACAGACTTTAACATACCTTTAATACAGAATCCTGCCTAATGGCAAACAGAGCACCTCAGTGGCCCTTGTCAGATGCCATCTGTATGATTGGCTGGATGGCCGTCATTTCATCACTGGGCTTCTGCCTGTGTCTTTTGTGGACAGGGGTAATATGTGCTGATCATGTAAATGAGGGCATAAACTTGGCTGAGATTGTGAGGGCTGTATGGCCATCATGCTACTAAAGTTCAAATATCCTTTGATTACATAAGCTGCTGTAAATTAGTTTAACAGCCACACACACACACCTGGCTTCATTGAGGATTAGCACTACTTCCATTTACTGTTTATAGGACACAGCAGAGCACACACACACTGCAAGCTGACTTCATGTAGATTATAATACTTATCAGTCTAATGGTACACACTACAGATCACAGTACATGATACATGCCCTACACCCCAATTGTGCTATTACTATCTCTTTAGGACATCTTATGCTTGATGACATCTGCAGGCCTAATTGTGGTCAGGCATTTGGAGTCCCACATCACCTGCTACAACCAAAATACTGCAGAACCCTACCTCTTTCTAAGTTACTGAGGTGATCATATTTATAACTCCAAAATACAGATGGGCAGCACTCAACAGTCTATCACAATTCTTAATTTTATATTAAGTCAGGAACAACAGCATACAGGTTTTGGTTACAAAGCCTTTTTCAGTGCAACACTGAATGTTGCACCGAAGAAGGCTTTGTAGCCAAAACTGGTTGAGGTGAAACTGATTTGAGGTGGCAGAGCTCAGTGAGTTCTTGTAGTATATCCCTGTCCACCCTGTAGTGCTCTACAATCTCCAGCTCATCTAGCTCCTGGAAGGTTACCCTGAGCCTGAATACTCTTCTCCTTCTCTGCCTAGGCCTATTGTCAGCAGCAGCAGCATCTAGCACATACAGATGTAGCAGACCTGTAGCAGCTCCTAGCATTATCTCAGGTAAAATTCCCCAAGTCTGTACTCCAATGGTCTTGAAGTATTGGTTGAAAATCAGAATCTAGAGTGTATGCATACCTTATACAGCTCTGCTATAGGTGTAGAATGTATGACTGGCTAACTATGACACATTCCACCTGCCTATAATATAATTAACATCTTTTAATTGCCCTGCTTCAGTGTGTAATGCTTCGCACAGCACCATGCCATGCAGCATAACTTATACAAAGGTCAAACTTTCTAATTGAATACATTTGGTTTTAAGAACACACTCAGCCTAGTGGCATGCTGCACAAACACATGCACCTAAGTTTAAAAGAACTTAGAAGTGATAGGAACTCCCCCTGATGGCATCAACATGGTGTAAGAACCTATACAAAGGGGATATGTGGACACAATTACTCGTTTCTGCTATTCAATAACTCCACCTCATTTGCATACTTATCCATGTTGAAAGCCTAGAAACTACATGCTTCATAGCCCTATCACCTTAGCAAGATCAACAAAGTGCCATTGTAGGGACCCCATGCAAGGTTCTATAATACATTTCTGCTACCTACTATAAAATTCATTTTTTTTCTTATATATTTTTTCATTTTTCTGTTAATCATGTTTGCACACTGTGGCACGTAGCTCAAACATGCCGAGATTATTGAAAAAAAATATTCATTTAACTTATTCCCTTTAATCTTTCTGACATACACACTAATAGTTTTGATCATACATGCATGTGGTCTTACATTTTCAGGGGATTTATGTCCACATTTCTGCAGTTTTACACTCCATTTTTTCTGTCTAGACTGCTGTACATTGAATTTTTTTGAGTACACTATGGATACTGACATGAAGTCTGAACAGATACCTTTCTGCATGTTGGATCACTCTACCTGCCTCATTTGCATGAGATTCACCTGCTTATGAGGCAATTTGCATGCCATGGAATTTCCTTTGTTTGCATGTGTGTGTGTGCATGCCACTTGGCAGTGCTTATTAATCTTAATATTTTTATGTCCGTGTAAGAATCACGGTGTGATGCCTACACAAAAAATTACAAACTTTATTAAATTTTCCCAATGGAGTTGGGTTCAATGAAATATTTTAATAGATTTACATTTGTGTGTATGTATACATTACCTGTATTTATGCCCTCTGCATAAATGTGTTTAGTGTTGTCATGTTTTTTTTTTTTTTATTTGCTTTTCATTGACTCGTTTTTTTTTTTTTTTTTTTGCAAAAGTGCATTTTTGGATAAATCCACTTTCAGAAAAACGGGGTCCCGAAATTATGTTTCAGAGAAATGTAATTTCAGTGGGTCAAAGTAGACAGATATATATATATATATATATATATATATATATATATATATATATATATATATATATATATATATATATATATATATATATTGGGCTTGCACGGAGTCTAAGAGTAGAGTAAGACTCCATGCAGCCAACATGTCTGCCACGCGATCCAGGAACAGCCGACAGGGGCGTGGAAGAGAGCTCCTAAAACTCCTCTTACACGGACAGAGCTAGGTTATGCAGATTACCTCATTTGCTGCTGAAAGCTATGCAAATGAAGTAAATATGTGATCCAGGAAACCCTAACCTGTCCGAGTAAGAGTAGAGTTATTTGCAGAAATGTACTCCGCTGTCAACTGAGTACCGTTCTGCAAATAGCAAAACGGAGCCATGACAGATCCAAGTAAAGGATGCATCCAGTTGAGGAAGCATGCCAACGGCCAAATATATGGCCAATGGCAATTTTACCCATTGCAAAAAAAAAATTAATAATTTTATTTTTTACCTTGATCTCCAAAGTTTAAGCGTAGCACAGCATCAGCAAAAGTGCTGCACTGTAAAAACCAAAAAATAAATAAATAAATAAAAGCCAAAAATAGGCATTTTATTATAAATATACATCTGCCATGCAAATGAATGGCAGGCTGAAGAGGTTGCTAAGGGGGGAAGCTCAGTCTAAAAGATGTAACCAAGCATTAGTAGGCAATCCTATGCAAATGAGGGTAAGGATAGTGAATCCCAATTTCACATGGCATATGAGCAAACTCCGTGGAGTGTAAGAGTAGGGTAAGGGGAGTATCAGAGTAGAAGATAGGTGGCATCATGAAGGGGGTATGTATGAAAGAATGCAAGCTCATTGGAGCAGAGTGGAATGTGTTTGCTGTCAGTTACCCATCACTGGAAGAGGCGTGTCAACAGGTATCCTAGCTAAAGGCAAGAAATTGAAGGTGTATGCCGTGGACAACACTAAAGTTTCTTGTAGAAGTGCCTGCAACATGTATGCGCACGTGTGCATGCCGGTAAAACCGAGTAAGACTGTGTGCGCGCGTTTAAGCTGGAGTAAGCAAGTGTAAGTTTGTTGAAACCTGTGTGAGCACGTTTGCGCCTGTGTGCTCGTGTTTAAGCCAGAGTCAGCAAGTGTTAGGCCGTGTAAGCATGTGTGCGTGCATGTGAGCTGGTGTACGCATGTTTGCTTGCCAATGCCACCTTTGGAAACAGAAAGGGAAAAGGAAGCACAACAAACAGTAAAAAGTTAACCAAGAAGAAGTAGCAGAGCTAGCAGGTGAAAACAATCAGAATCAGCCAATTACACAGGCAGTGCACTAGCCCAGCCCAGCCCAGCACTTAAAACTCTGCAAACAACTTTCCACTATGTTTTTCACAGAGACACTGCAACACTGCAGTAAGCTAATAGAAGTGAAAACTGAAAAAGCTTTACTGAGACAAAGAAATGTTAGGGGCTGCCATTGCTGTTATAAGCCGACATATGCAACATGCTGAGGGTGGTGACAATGCGAATGCTGCTGAGCAACCCACAGTGAGGAGACGGAGAAGAGTGTACAGGCCCAGGATAACATATCAGGGGCTACATGAGCTGGAGATAGTGGAATGCTATAGAGTGGACAGAGACCTCATGCAGCAAATTATTGAGCTGTGCAGGCCAGGCCTCACACACAGAACCAACAGAGGGGAACCCATCCCAGTGGAAACCAAGGTATGTGTTGACCTAAGAATACTAGCAACAGGTACCTTCCAGAGACCAACTGGTGATATGATGGGGATTTCACAGGCATCAGCATCCAGGGTACTGCACCAGTTCCTGAATGCCATGTCAGCACATGTCGGTGATCATGTATATTTCCCCAATTCCCGTGAGGTATTTGCCAGCAATATGCATCTTTTCCAGCAAATAGCAGAATACCTTGAGGTAGTGGGTGCAAGAGACTGCACGCACATACACATCAAAGCACCAGCTGGTGAGCGGGGTAGGGTCTACTTTAACCGCAAGGGTTTCCCCTCCATCAACTGCCAGGTCATGTGTGATGCCCAGGGCATAATAATGAATGTGTGTGCTGGCTACCCTGGAAGCTACCATGATTCCCATATCTGGCATCTGACACACTATACCAGACATTTGCCAGTGGGGACATCCCTCATGGTCACCTAGTGGGGGATGCTGGATATGCACTGAAGCCGTGGCTGATGACACCCATCAGAAATGCACACACACCTGAACAGGAATGCCATAATGAGGCACACGCACAAACATGAAATGTAATAGAGCATGTGTTTGGGCTGCTCAAGTCATGGTTCTGGTGCCTGGACACATCTGGTGGAGCCTTACAGTACTCTCCAACTACATGTACCCAAATAGTCATGGTATGTGCTATGCTACATAATATGATCCTGCAAAAACAGCTGCAGCAGGAGCAGCATAGGGCCAGGCCAAACAGCCCCCCACCATTGCTAAGGCCATCACAGGTAGAGCATGACTCAGTGGAGGAACAACCTGAGCCTGCCCCAGTAGGCAGAAGGAGGTGTGCCCAGTATGCTTTGGCCTTGGCAAAGAGGCAATACATATCATATACACTGGCTCAGTAGGAACCCTGGAAATGATACCTCTCTCTGACTCGCACATATAGTAAAAGGGATGCCTAACTTGACACTACCTGTTTTCAAACATGTATAGGGAGAGTAATATGTGCATCCGACATAGGCAGCCCTGCAGCACCACCTGAGACATGATTGCCAAGTGTTAAGCAATATAAAGCAGTGCTAAACAGCTTTTCCACTATTTAGTATATGTAAACAAAATTGCACACACTAAGTAGCACAACTTTGGGCAATGTTGAGCAATATTGGGCAGCATTCAGCAATGTTGGTTAACATTGAGCAATGTTGTGTAAGTTTGGTCAAAGATAGGCATAGTTGAGCAAAAGCAGGTAAACATGGTTATATTTGCTTTACTGTTCCTTAAGCAGTCTGGTCTGCCCAGTATGAAAATATGAAGCAGTGACAGTCTTTGTACCCAGGATACTGTGCACTATAGTCACAGTACTGAACCACTAAACCATGACAGTATTTCACTGGTCAGCCTGTATGAATAAATGTTGATAAGTCTATGCAAAGTGTCTCATGGAAATCCCGCAGGCACAGCATAATCCCTGTAGAGTTATGACACAAAGGTGAGCCCTGCAGTAAAAATACAACTCGAATTACAACACACATATAGTATAAATGTTAATACTGGGCGTGTTCACACACGTCAACAAATGTAGTGGACTTCACACAGCAACATACTGAAAGTTCACACTGGGCATGCTCACACACTTAGGCCATGTCTGAGTACAGCAGTGGGCCACACATATCAGGCAGTTGCATGTGTTAACCCAGGAGCCTCTCACAATTCACCAATCTTGACTTGTGCACACAGTGATATGACAACAGACACATATATAATATATTGGAACCCTGTCATAATCAAATATGTACTACAGATATTTAGGTTGTTCATAGAAAGTTGAAAAGCAAAGAGAAAAAAAAAAAAACAAAATCAGTATCATCAATAAACAATGTGCACTGCAAACACTATCCAATACAGGTCATGGAAAGATTATCTGTGAAGGAGTCCATACAGAACCATGACACTTCCTTCAGCTATGTCATAAATAGCAATGGACACTCATATATGTCCTGAGTCAGGGCCAACTGTAAATGACTGACAATGCCAACATGCTGTCAGACAGGCCCATACATACATACCCACCTCCCACTGACAAAAGGCCCTGTCATCATACCAGAAGATATCACATGTAGAATGGGTAAACAGCTCCTTCCAAAGCTGTAAACATGGCATCAGTTGGATTACATTGTGCCCCTATATGTGTCATAAGTGAAATGCAGAACAAACAGAGCCTGCACATGAACAGTCTGTTGAGCCTCACCCTCTCTACAGGATATGAAACTGTTGAATGGGTTACAGCAACATATGGCACACTACACAAGTGTTGGTGCACAACAGACCATGGGAACTATAGTCTTATAAGCCGATGAAGTCTGATCTGCAAGGCCATGGAGTCCATCATGATTGAGGTCAGAAATAGAGCTATTGGAAGCCTATAAACACCCAACCCTACCAACTTTGGACTGTTCATGGGCAGATCATGTTTCCCAAACCTGCAAGTCTGTTTGCAAGGCAGCCACCCAGGACATACATCAATGAAATGAGCTACACATGTCCCACATACACTTTGAATAGGCCAACATCCCAGACACATGTCGTATCTGCAAAATCAATAACCTGTGCATAAATATGTATTGCCATTGGATGGATTGACAACTGGGCCACAGATAGATCACAGAAGGTAATAATTGTGGAGTCCTGTTCAAGTTGGTAACACCTGCTGTCCCCCATGTCTCAGTCCTGGGATTGCATAAAACTAAGTGCACACACATTACCATGTATAGTCTGATGATGTCAGCATCTCACAAATATAGCAGTGGAAATGAAAACTCCCAGTAAAGTATATAGCGCATTGTGTTAATGTGTATCTCTCTAGTATCATAACATAGTTAGGTAGGGGTTTGAATCCTGCAATTGTTCTCTAGTATCATAACATAGTTAGGTAGGGGTTTGAATCCTGCAATTGCTGAGTGTGTGTGTGTGTGTGTGTGTGTGTGTGTGTGTGTGTGTGTGTGTGTGTGTGTGTGTGGGAGGGGGGGTGTATGTTTCTGTGTGATTTCCTTTCAGAGTATTGCCCTTTTTGGAGACTAAGAAAACACCTTAAAAGTGTTACATTCCTGTTTGGCAAATCTGATGATGTCAGCATCCTACAAATATAGCAGTGGAAATGAAAACTCACAGTAAAGCTAATAGCGAGTCGTGTTAATGCATATCTCTCTAGTATCATAACATAGATAGGTAGGGGTTTAAATCCTGCAATTGCTGAGTGTGTGTGTGTGTGTGTGTGTGTGTGTGTGTGTGTGTGTGTGTGTGTGTGTGTTTGTGTGATACTGTTGGTCAATGTGTTGTGTGTTTAGGTTTTACTACTGTATGATATATCAGTATAACAATAGTATGTGCATTGCACACTTCAGGTATCTGTGTGGCAAATACATATATGTACATGTGACCTCAATTAGTTCAGAGGTGCGAAGCCTGCTTTCTACATGAATACATCTGTTACCTATGACAGATTGTGCTGCTGCTTCTCAGACCTTCAGTCACATATGTATGTTTGTGACAAGGCCAGCCACTGTAATGATCTGTGGCCTAGGTCATCTGTGTCACACACACCCATGACAGTTTCTGTAGAATAGTGTGAGTGAGGGTTCATGCCTTGGGTATAATTCAGACATGTTCAAACACAACAAAGTCTGTCAATAATGGACATTCATTATAGGTGTACAACAACTTTGTGGATATGCATACAGACCCCTTATTGGTTATGTGATACACCGAGGGACTTCAGAATACCTACGGAAATGTGAATACCAAAGGACAGATGACATAACACTTGGCTGTATGTACACATCAGTACACGTTCTACATGTTTGGGCTACTACCTATGTAGTACTGTCGGGATACTATGTTTAATAAATGTGGATGACTATGCTATATTTGGCTTACAGCTTTACAGCATGGGTTGGACAACAGGTATCTGTCTGTATGATACCCTTGTGGAGGATAAGTGTCTCATCCGGAAAATGCATTGTAGGCCACTGTATGCATTTCCAGATGTGGATGAATATATCCCTAGTGTGGTTGCTTGTACCTAAGAGGGCTATATGCCAAACAGGACTGGTCCCAGGAATGGGTGGCGGTCAATACCACTGGTTACTGATATAGTATAGTACCAGATGGATCCAAATGCTACTGAGTTTCCTACATCTGTGTGTCAGTTGTCAAGACATCATCTAATGATTGGTCATAGTCAGGCTGTTGAGGTTGTGTACACTACCAGAATGCAAACCAATGACAGATAGTAACAGTATCACCCACAGCATAGTGTCAAACCGTGTCATACACACATGTGTACCCAAGTTAAAACATATGTGTATTAAAATGCATACTGGCCACCAATCGAAACAATGAAGTTTTGACACTGTGTAATACAGGGCATGTCACCCATCCCATGTGTCCACTATGCACGTACATGCAGACAGTGCAACTCCACCATGTTCACAAATGTACACCTGCAAATCTGTACTGCACACATCACACACGTACTGTCCACTCACCAACACATGCTGCCAAAACTATACACACATCAGCCAAGTGGCACATGGGTGGACAATACATTTTTGGAATTAACACTGTTGTAAACCATACTACATTGATAATCATAGCTTTAATGCATCATGCCTGCTCAGATAAACCTACAGGGATATCATTACACTGTACTGTTGACAACATGCTTACATTGCTACACTGCTATAAAGTCACCCTGTGCATCAGCACCATGTTAGCCTGCTCCTGCACCAATGTTACAGATGACAGGATGTGGCACAGTTTCATCATATGCACAGGGTGTGTTGTTGGTTTGCCAGAGCCCAACATTGACCCATCCAATCGACATGTATGTGTGTGTGTGTGAGGGACAACAGTACAGCATGGGTCAATGTTGATGTAGTGTGTGTGTGTATGTGTTAGCCCTAGGTGTTTGGATTATGTGTGTGTGTGTCTGCATGCACACTGTTCCACCATGTGGCTGCCATATACGGGAGGTTGTGGAACAGCCACAGACTGTACCTGCCAGGCTGTACAGATCACCATCTCTGGCCACGGACAGAATACCTGTGCCTGGCAGTGGTGCAATGAACAGTATTGGGTACTAAGCCAGATTGGGTACTATCATCAGAGGCAGAGGGATGTCGACTGGACCCATGTCCCTGCTGGGACTGGCCAGAGCCACATGCACGTGGTCTTCTATGACTGTGTATTGACAGCCCTGATGCAATATTTCTGCGGCTGGTACTGCCACTACGGGAGCAGCTGTGACTTGTGTGTCATCCTCGATGACTGCCAGCCGATGATGTTGCTGGCATACATCCACGTCGACATCTCAGCCATCCTGCACTGTCCTGGCACATGGACATGACATTGCAGAGGACAACTAATGTCTCCCCTCAACGTCTATCAATGACCTTGGTGTAGTGACGCACTGCACCATCAAGGTCATGGATACTGTCATTGATAGCTGCCTCAGTCCCTGTCTGGTGTACTGTTCCATACGTGCCTGTGCCTGCATTACAGCCCAGAACATACCTGAGGTTGTAAGACCTGTGGGGGCACGTCTGCCAGGGGCATTATGACCAGCAGTGCTCCCACGAGAACCCCTGGACATCCATCTATTTGGTACCATTCCAGGAATCTGGGTATGGCTGCTGTGAGGGGTTGCATGTGCCATAGATACCACACTATCCTGGTCAATGCCTACTGTATGTTGTCCCTCAGCTAAGGCCATTAGTGATGAGGGATGTATTGGCAGTATGAATGTGCGCATAGATGGTGTGGAAAGCTATGTACTGTCGATTGGCGGAACAATGACAGACCCTGTCAAACCTGCCTGTGCCACAACACATGTTTCATCATCTCCACTATTTGTGGCAGTGTCTTCAGGTTCCCTGCTGCACTCAACCAAGACAACCTCAGCACCTGTAAGAGGGAGACAGGAAACACACTTTAAAATCTGTACATGATGTTAGCACACATGCACACATGCACACATGAACACATGCACACATGCACACATGCACACAGGCACACAGGCACACATGCACACATGAACACATGAACACATGAACACATGCACAAATGAACACATGAACACATGCACACATGAACACATGAACACATGCGCACATGAACACATGCACACATGAACACATGCACAGATGTACACATGAACACATGAACACATGCACACATGCACACATGAACACATGCACACATGCACACATGCACACATGCACACATGCACACATGCACACATGCACACATGCACACATGAACACATGCACACATGCACACATGCACACATGCACACATGCACACATGCACACATGCACACATGCACATGAACACAAATACACTACACACACACACACACACACACACACACACACACACACACACCAACAGCAATCCAGAACATACCCATTAGTGGTTGATGGTGGAGTACAGTATCACAAGCCAAAGAGTCCTATGACACGTGTCAGCATGCAAGATGTGTTGCTCAACAGTATGCAGTGCAAGTGTAGAGAGTCCTTGTTAATAACAGTATACATGTGTTTGATGCGTGTGTGTTGTTCAATGATTGGCCTCACCCTGGAACACAATGTGTGCATGGACACAACATTGCTGTGCAAGTATTAAATGCTTTTCAATGTCCTGTGCACCATCACTCACAGGTATACATACCATGGCTGGATGAACACAACTGTCAGGTGTATAGCAATGAATGTTATGTGTTATACTGTAGTTACTGTAACTGGATATAGTGTAGTACCATGAGCCATCATCAGGAAGCATCATGTGGTCACTTAAGGCCACAAATGTGTGCCACACTGGCAACTATTTTGCTGTACCTGAACTGCAGCACTGTGGCTACATTAACCGTTTCACAGGCAGTTGTTACATGGGTATGTAAGGTGTTCAATAGGGATCATTGCCTAACACGAATATCTTGTTTGTTGACAAGTTTTGCACCACCCCATGATAGGCCTCTACCCCTCAGGTATAGTATGTGTGCTGTGTAGATGACATTTGGGATACTGGAGTCTGACCTTACAGCAGGTGTCTACATATGCCATGTGTATCATATTAACACATACTGCGTATGACAAGGTGGTGTATGTTGTGTGCATGTGTATTGACTCTGCCTATACAATGTCCACTACAGTGTGCCACAATTGTTTGGGATACTCTGTGTATAGCATGTGTTTGAGGTAGTCACAAACGCTACTGGGATGTGCATAGTCCCACAGAAAACTTACAGAGCATGCATCATGTGTAGGTGTTGTACATATGTATATGGCCTAAAACTCACCTATGACATGCACATGTTATTTGCCATATTAAATGTAGAACACCCACCAGCATGGGTCTGCTGTCTTGCTGTCATACCAGAGGGACCTACAAGGATATGAAACAGTTTGTCAGTGTCAACAACTGTGGCATTGCTGCTGTGACTTTGCAATTTTACAATAGTACAATGGTTGACTGTCAGAGGAATACAGATTATGTTCCAAATTATCAGTATTGCACAACACCAGGCTCCACATCTTCCAAATACACAGTACACATCTGACATATGCAAGTTCTAACAATCGAGCTGATAGTAGTGTACAGATATGGCATGTTACTTGCACGCTCCGAGTCAACTTGCTGGGTGACTCCGGCCTCCATGATGACACATGTTTTTTGTAGTTGTTGGCCAGGATCCACCACTCTGGGGAGCAGCTCTTCCACTCTGGTGAGGGGCGGATGTGATGCTGCACCACCAACTGTGGCAAGCTGTTGTCTGCAGACATCGGAGGCATGCTGCCAGACATGTCTGATTAAATCACTGCAGTGATGGCATACCTGCTCATAAGTCCAGTTATGCATGCCTATGTCATTAACCCGATGGACAACATCCTGCCACAGTGCAGTGCGCTCATGCTGGTCCTGGCTGGTTCTGGAGAACAGCAGGGTGTGATGCTGTAATAGTGTAGATATAATTAGTTCCTCCTCTTCAAGGGAATAGGGAGGGTTGTGATGATGAGACATTTTCCTGGAAGAAAATAAAACAATTATTGTGAGCAAGTCTTGTGGCATACTTAACATTCTAAAGTACAGATATCAATGAAATGCCATATATAGCAACCTATTGGCTGTCAGTAGATACACACTTTTATTACCACACATCAGTGTTCAGCCCACAACTGCCTGACAGTGCCTGGCACATTCTATATAGTAAACCATGTTCTGCACAGCAACAAAGTGAAACCAGTATGTAAGACTATACAACAGCACATGGCACACTGTATGTGACACAATGCACCACCTAGCCACAGGAGGTATATATGAAGCTAATGCATACAGAAATTTGTCATCCATTGAAATGATTGTAAAGTACAGTTACAGCACTACCAGTACACCACATTACTTGTTGATAGCAAATCCCTAAGTAACATATGTGCACATTCATCAATATAGGTGGCATACTGCTGTACTACACTATACATGTTGCTAGATATGCACTTATATCCTGTAACACACATACGACCGAGGCCATGTTACAGGCATATCCACATATACATCAGACATACCTACAAGACACAAAGGTATGGCAACCCAGATGAGCTTTACCTGTGTACCATACAGTACTGTGTGTCAGCACTTATGAAACCTTATGCCTGAGCTATGTAATGTGTGAGGACTACAGGTAACAAACAAAACAGTGTTTCCAAGCAATGTGGATATACACCATATTGTGCTGTTTAGGCCTACAGCTTCAGGTAGTACTACAGTTCATATGGGATTTGTATTCACTAGTGTTAACAATCAATGTGCATACATGTACTGCTTTAGCCTACAATGGCACACTTCAGTCAACACCATGTGAATATGTCACACCGTATACCATACTGCTTTTGCTGCCTAGCAATAGCATACATATTTTTTGTGGGGATCAGAGCTAGAACACTACATACCATGATATAAACATTTTCCCACTAGGCTATCACACATATACACAACATTGACACATTCACCATTACTCTCAGTCAACCTCACATAGCAATTTATGCAACATGTACATGCGTGTGTGCATCAGGTCACAGGTAGCTCATAGGCTGTTAGGCATAGGGCCTATAGAAGCCTAGCCATACGGTACCCTGCCCTTCAACACCCATATAATTTAAGTTAATGTGCCCTTGTCATGCAGAGCCACAGAGGTGATTCCCGGGTTGTATTTCCTATCTCACATCCATTCATCATGATTATTCATGATGACTACTAATGAGGACCTTTCTTTGCTATTGATAGGTAGTTAGTTCCAGTGTATGATATATGTCTGAGATGAGAATGTACCACTCCAGCATGTTCTTCTTTTTGACGTTACAAGGTTTAGATCAGAAGAGTGTGTAGCTTGTAGGGATTTTGATCTGTTGACATGGAGCATGTCCAACACCTCTGGGTTTGGCCTAGCTTTGTATGTTAGGCAGACGTCGGCTCTGGGAGGGTGGTATGCGACACGGTGTAGCTGTGGTTTTGGAAGACAGTCTGCATAGGGTATCTGTTTGAGTCTGGTAATACTCTTTGTGGTGTTTGTGCCTGGCATCTACAGTTGCTGTAGATGTCTTCTGAGGTACATATCAAAAGGCCCATTGTACTCTATGATAGGTTTTATGACTGAAGAGTAGAGTGGAACACTGACTTCTCATTCCATGGATGACACATCATTTGTGATGACATGTGGACTGTACACAGTTTACTTGACTAGTGTGGCACTGTGATTATCAAAAGGGACACTACTGTCCACCTGTGTCCTGTGGTCTCTTATCACACTTTTGGTGTTGAGTAGACTACCACCTATGTGATAGTTCATGGGTACAGGGTTTTTAACAAAAGGGATGGCAATACATTTACAATATTGAGCTTGAGCGTATATAGAAACATCCATTGGTGTACATATAGATTTACATGTAGTCACATATACAGTCCACCTTTCATGGTGGGAATATCAATTATGCAAGGGTTGAGAGAGATACAGTTATGTAATAATTTTGCACAGTCTTGTGCAGAATGCATTGAGGGTATTCTCAGGCCATGTATTGTTAGCAGGACTCCTTGTCTGGAAGACTATAAACTTAGCAAATCATACCCACGGCGTTTAAACACCACATGTCATATACCAGCACTGTATGCTGTCTTGTTTGCCACACACTACAACCTACATGAAAATATGCACATAACAACCTTCACCAACATATATATATGTCCACCCTTCACAAACAGTTGCAGTATGTACCTTGCTCTATGCACATGATAAGATGCTAATATATCTGACACATAAATATCTCTACATATGTGTGTGCCATACACACACAAGCTACACACTGTCACGGATGACCTGTTGGGCCTTGCTACAACATGAACAGTTGTCACATGTGTGCATAACAGTAATATTACAGGGAGTATTTATAGCTGCTAATGCTACATTACTATACTAGCCTGGCACAGTAGTTGCCAATGCTAAGCTACACATTATATGACTATCATGCATGTGTTACTCTGTCACATCCAGGTTTATATAGCTGTTTGCACTACTCCCTCAGACAGCCATTATGCACAGTACTGTACAGAACATAGATGATATGATCAGATGTTTGACATTAAATGCTGAGCTACATATGTCACAGTTATGTCCCACTGCACACAGCTACACACTAATTTGTCCATGGCAGTAGTCATACATGGCATCAGTGCATACATACCTACTGCTGCCACATATGCATGTTTCAAAGTATTTACAGTACTCTTCATAAACATCTACTACTTGCCAGTAATCTCATATCTGTCACATACCTGTTTGTTACTTTCAGGTCCGTCTGTGTATGTTTTGACATTTTTTATTTTTTTTGGTGTTACTTAAGTAAAGATTGCTTATACTTAATTCCTTTTGCTTATTAATTAAGTTTTTTTTTACTTAATTAATATGTTTGTTTGCTGATTCACGCAAGTACTTTTACTTAATTACGCTTTTGTATTATTAAGTAATAACTAGTTTTTAGTCATCCACAAGTTCAGTGATGCTTTATCACGTGCAATGTAATGATTGCATGTGGGGATAGCAAGTACAGTCTGCTTTTATAGGTATCTGCACATGTGCATGTGATGACCTCTGCACCAATTGGTGCCCAGCATTTGGTAAATGCATACAGCCTGCTGTGTGGTAATTGCAGTACTCATTGTCATAGCAACCCAAGGCTAATCATTGCTAGGTGTTGTAGGCATAGCCTTTTCAGATTTCCAGAGTGGGGCCCATGTTTTTTTTGCTGTGGACACTGTTGTTTAAGTCAGAAGGTTGGTATACTTCTTATATCTGAAGCTAGAAGTGTAGACAGTGATGTACATGTTGTACTCAGACCTGACTGTTGCCACTTCCAGTACAAAGCTATCAGTGTAGAGTTTAACTCACCTTTACAAATGCTTACATATGATATATGTGAGTATGTAGTTTCTTTTCTACTTATGTAATTGACTGCCATACAAAAGTAGTTATTGAGAAGTATTCTTTTGACACATGAACTGTTTGTGGACTGTTATACTGTGCATATTGATGTACTCACTTCTGCAGGGTTTGTGTATTTTTATTGTTGACATTAGCACAGGACTCTCAGGTAAACTGGACAATTCCACTACTGACTATGCCTACCTACATCCTTAGTTGACCCTAAACCCATGTATATTTAAAATATGTGGGGGGATGCAGACATACAGAGAGCATTATGTCTTGTTGTGTGAGTGTTATCTTACTGGACTTAAAGGATTGGTGTGTACCTGTTGGTATATCAAGGCAGGTGGTCTGTCTGCATAGTTACCAACTGTGAACCTATCCAGATGGTAGCCAGGTGTTAGCCTGTTATTCTTTGTCTGTGCAACCCACAGGTGTTTTCAGCACTGGTACAATGGCATTGTGACAGTCAGTTGCTACCAGTGCATGGCTAGATCCTTTGTTATTTCTGTGTTGTACTCCTACATAAGGGTATGCTTGTGGAAGTCCTCACAAAGCTATATGCAGAGTGTGTAACAGCAGATGAGCTGATATGCATGTGTGTTTGTGCCTCTGCCAGGCCTATGAAACACTCAGATACATATTTGCTTGGAGTCAGGGATAGGTAGTTAAAAGTGAGGTACACCTTCAACATAATACAGACAGTAAGTGTAGACTTGCGTGAAGCAGTGCATATGGATTAGTACTCCTTTTATGAAGTACAAGCGGTGTCTACTGTTATTATGATTATTCATTGTGTAATACACCACCTCTCTAACTAACGTCAGTACTTTTCAGAGGGATTCACAGGGATACAGCTAAAATATGTTTCACAATCAGGAAGTATGGCCTCTTCCCTAATCAGATATGCCAGTGTTTGTCCTGCTATGATACTGTGTGGGGGTTGTAAAGTGTCTCAATAACATTATTTGCTGCTAGAATGGCTGCTTCTCTTATCACAGTCATGTAATGCAATTCCACAACAATTGCTGGTAAAGATCCACAGAACAAGCTTTGTGCTATGGCCTTCCTATTTCTCATTTACATTCATTCATTGTTTTGCATGATATATTTATTTCAGCACCAAGTTACTGTATATCTGCTGTGGCTTAGTGGTACTTCATGAAGTCAAGTGTGTCCAAGCTCTGGGGTTTGAGACTGACAGAGGTGTTTTATTTTGCTGCTGAACAGAACAAGGGCCCTGACATACAGAGTGATTAAGGCACTTTTAAGCAGTTGTAAGTGGGTTTGCGTGAGTTTGTGTGATGTTTAGCGATGCTAAGCTTAGCGCACACATGCGCACACTCGCTCAAACCCGCTAACTACTGCTTAAAAGTGCGTATTCCCACTAATGCCCGCGCTAATTTCTTTGAAAAAAAAGAAAATGGGGAAATAGGAAAGTGGTGAAAAAGGGGGCACAAAGAGGGAAAGACAGTGGGGAAACCAGCTCGGGATTTGCAGGACGGGTGTAGAAAAGGTCCATAGCTGCCCATTTCTTTACCAGCAACAGCTGTGCATATGTTACATACTTGGAGTGAAATTTGAAACCTTCCACCCCTGAGAGAGGGGAGAGGACAACAAAGTATGTTGTACTGTCAATTCTAATTATCAGTTTACATGTCCAGCAGACATGTGTGCGAAATGGGCAGCTATGTATGGGGCGTAAATTTTTTGTTGGTACAGATTGCCCTTTTTTTTTTTTCAGGTGAGAATGGAATGTGAGGTAGAGGAAGTAGGTATATTTGGGGAGGTAGGTTGGGGAGGTAAACAGACAAGACAAACAAGATGCGTACAGGGGCAGAATATGACACATGGGGTGGGTGAAAACAATTGACGGGGACGTATGTTTGGAAATCACAAGCCCATGAGCCCACAGATGGTAACAGTGGGATTGAGATCCCCACCCATGGGCAGTCACCACTGCACCTTCACAGCCCCAAGGGTGGCTGTGCTGGGGGCTGCGTAGGAGGGGCAGGCTCACCCATGAGTTGTGCCACTGTCGCCTCGAGCTGGAGTAGGGGATCAGACTAAACACTGGATCTCCCTACGCACCACAACCCGGACAATTCGAAGGGAGATAGGTGGCCCTTCTCCGCCCATGCTTGCAAGAGGGGACTAGCCCCATCCCCTGCAGTGCTTCCACCCGAAGGTGGCACAGGACCAATGGAGGAGAGTAGCCCCGGCTGGGCACCGGACATACTGGTGCCAGGTGCAATCGCCAGCTGAGGAGGGACAGGTTGCTCCGCTGGGACCTGCCTTCCCATACGTTCTGTGATTAGGTGTGTTTAATTACAACATAGAGAACAGCATTCCAAATTAGTTGTAACAGCATGCAGTAATATTCTCATTATCCCAACAGACCAGGGTTCCAACAGTTGAACAGCAAGCATAACACATGTATATATTGAACGACAGTGGACATTACAACAGCATGCAGGGATGATTGGTGGCAACAGGCCATCAAGATTGTGGTGTCTGAACAGGGCACATGCATCAAAGATGAAGATTTTTATAGAACAATAGGACATATGTCCCAACAAATGTTTTGAGAATAGACATACCCATTGAGGTGTGGAATTGTATTGTTTATGCACATAGAGTAGGGTGTGAAAAGAAACCTCCATTAACATCTTATAAGTACTTTTACTCTACACTACATTCATATTGACTGCAGATGTATATCCCCTACATGTATTATTACACTAGGCAACATGCATTAGATTGTGTAATGGGTTTGGCTAGTTCATTATATACCTGACCTATATCTGACATACTAATTGTCCAAGATGCAGATGTTACTGCTACCTAGTTATATTTTATTTTTATATTTATGTATCTACATA
Source organism: Protopterus annectens (assembly GCF_019279795.1). Lineage (NCBI taxonomy): Eukaryota > Metazoa > Chordata > Ceratodontiformes > Protopteridae > Protopterus > Protopterus annectens. The sequence continues at coordinate 1,941,418,684 of NC_056733.1, read as the reverse complement.
TCTGGATGTGTTCACATGACATTTTCAGTTAAATTTCTACAGAACCCTACATTTCATGTAGCACACTCACATTTCTGGGGAACACCTTGACAAGCTACTCGTGTGCCAGATTTACCTATGCATGCTAGCCATTTACCGACTGTTTAGGACTGTATATATGCTTCACAGCTACTGGCACTTCCTTCATCCACTTTATATGGGACTGCAGAACTGTGGGTTGACAGCACTTAATATAACAGTACTATTTATTTAATGCAAGGGTACAACAACATTTCAAAGTAAGTGACACAGACACACTCCAAGTATTATACCTTTATTAATTACATTAAACACTCTTTTCTACAGGGTCTCTCCTTTATTTTATATTACAGTGCATACGGAAGACCTTTTCAAGACATATTATACCTTTATTGATAGGTTACAACACTCTTTTTTAGGCTCACTCACTTATTTTATATGACAGTACATGCAGAGATAGTATTCCAGACTTATTTTACCTTTTTTGATGGGTTACTACACTCTATGTCTGGCTCTCTGACTTATGTTATATAACAGTACATGCAGAGAAATTATTCAGTGCATTCTTTGGCTGTATTATTGGGCTACAACACTTTTTTCATGCTCTCTCACATATATTATATAACAATACATGCAAAATAATTACTAACCTGCCTGATGGCACAGCCTTAGCAGCCTATCTGCATAGGCTTGCTGATTCGCAGCATGGACACCTGCAGCTGTGAAGTAAATGGAGGGATATTGAGACATACCTATCCATTATTTAGACTATAAACGAAAAATAAAATAAGCAAACCAAGTAAAAAACAAAAAGAGGAACCTTGTTGGCAGAAACCACGCAAAGAAAATCCTTTAAGACCTTAACGCTTTTATTAGAACAACCAACAGAGCGTTTTCGCCACGGAACACCGTGGCTTCTTCAGAGATAATAAAATACAAACATGAAATGCTCAGTTTATGTCAGGTAAACCAGGAAGTGACATCTTCCTGTTTCCTGTAATACGGCAGCATAGTTTTAAAACACGTACAACTTAACAAGTTGTATAAAACAGTTTTTTAAAAAAGTGCATAACAAGCACCATAAAGAAAACGTGCTAAAACATGGTACATATTGTAAAAGGACCAATGCAAATGTCTATCAGGTGTTTTATATACGCAAACCTAAAAAAACAAAAACAAAACAAGGGAAAAACACCTCCCCTGCATAATTTACCTAATGTGCTTAACAAACTAAGCAAATGCCTTCAAACCTTAACTTATAATCAAATGGCTAAATTGTGTATAATAAAAAATAAAAGTAAATATAAAAATAAACCTTACATGGACTAAGTGGGTGTGACGCCCATACCTGCGTAAGTCCAAGGTATGTACATTTGACCTAATCACAACAATCTATATTTTTGATAATAAAAATGGGGAAATTCACTAAAACAACCCTAGAGGGAAACCAAAATTAAACCTATCAATCAAATACAACAAGATCTACCTAAGATAACTTTTCAATTTCAAAACAGGGGCTATATTACAGTTACTGTTTAGCCCAGGGTAGCTGAATGCATCTAAACGCAACTGCCATTCCAGCTCCCTATTTTCCAGAATTAGTGAAAAAGGGCCACCCCTAATCTTTAGAGGTACGTGGTCAATGGCCATGAATTGGAAGCTATGGCCTGGGTTCAGGGCTATATGCTTTGCTAATGCGTTATCATCTCTACTGTTCCTGATTGCATATAAGTGTTCATACATTCTATCACGGACTCGTCTGTCCGTTTTCCCAATGTAGAACCCTTGGTTTTTTAAAAAACTGTTTTATACAACTTGTTAAGTTGTACATGTTTTAAAACTATGCTGCCGTATTACAGGAAACAGGAAGATGTCACTTCCTGGTTTACCTGACATAAACTGAGCATTTCATGTTTGTATTTTATTATCTCTGAAGAAGCCACGGTGTTCCGTGGCGAAAACGCTCTGTTGGTTGTTCTAATAAAAGCGTTAAGGTCTTAAAGGATTTTCTTTGCGTGGTTTCTGCCAACAAGGTTCCTCTTTTTGTTTTTTACATTATTTAGACTATATTAGCATGTCTTACATACTGCATTCCATGGCTACCTACTCAGTAGTGGGACATCTTGCATATGACGGGCCTCCTGGATCCTTTGGTTAAGTAGGTCCTGCTTCCATCTCTTCAGGTCTGCATGGTGGTGACGAACTTGGTCACCAGTCCAAGGGATGCCTGTGGCACTGGTGAGATCATGAGCCAACTGGTTGCAAGCCTCTGCCTTATACTCCATCCCTTGGAACTGGTCCTGCAGGAGTCGAGACTCATGACGATGAACAAGGAGCCAAACCATCTATTTTGACTCCTCGATGCCCCAGCTTTGCACTTGAAAGTGAGTACCCTCTCCAGCACCAGACATTCTAACTGCAGATGGGAGCTACAATCAGTTATGGCGAGTATTCCCGATTATGGAGCTTAAATATGCCACATTTCCCGCACTTTTTTGTGATTGGCCATTTTTGAAAATTCTCGGCTGACTGCAGACCTGCTTAGCAAATGGTTAATCTACCATTTATAAGTATATGTATGTTAACAGTGGATGTTTATCCTAAGCTGTCATGGCTTAGTGGTTTGGTACTTTGATTATGGTGCACAGTGTCGCGGATTCAAAACTTGTCATTGCATTTTATTTTACTACTGTCCAGACAGGCTATGGGGTGTGGCTGTGTTTAGGCAACTTTGCTCAAAGTTGCTCCACGTTGCTCCACATTGCCTGACGTTGTTCCACGTTGCCCTATGCTGTGCTGGTTAGTGTGGTGCACAGCTCTGTGCAAACTTATTGCACTGGGTAAAGCGCTGCTTAGCGGTGGGCAACTATATTGCACTGGGTAAAGTGCTGCTTAGCTGTGGGCAACTAGATTGCGCTGGGTAAAGCGCTGCTTAGCTACGGGCATTTATATGGCAAGATCCTTCTTACATTTCTATATATACATTTTGTTCACTGATACATAGGCCATTTCAATGCTTTTTAGTAATATTTTAGTCATATATATGTCAGGAATTATTTCATATGCTAATTTAAAACATAAAATAGTGAGGAGAGTGATGGGATTCGAACCGTGAATGCTTCCTCTTTGTGCGAAGGCTCTACCACTATGCTATTGCTATTTGGATTAATTTGCATAAACATTTGTTATTATGCTCTTCAATATCGACATTGCTAACTCTAGCTAAGCTATGGGCATACTCGCGCAAACACGCGCAAATACGGACAGCTATATCGTGAATTAGAAAAAAAAATACATTTTATAACTCTACTGGGGGTTTACAATGTGAGGGAGTGTAGTGTTGGGTATGTTGACATTTGAGCGGACTCGCTCATTTGTGTTGACATTTCACAATTCAGACACTTGCAGGGGCGTGGACCTTAGGACTGCTCGGCAATCAGACACGCCCCCTGCCTTCCTACACGGTCCGTGTTAGACTTGAAGTGGAGTCAGCGTGCCCTCATAAATATGCATGGCACGCTGATGTCATACCGTTCAACTGCAGTTTCCGAGTAAGACTTATTTAGTCTTACACGGAGGTTTTGTGAATCCGGGGGATTATGTATCACAGAAAGCTATAGAGTTGAAATGCGTTTAACTAGAAATGCTTTCACAGTACATCATAGAGCAGAACTATCAAAGAAACATTCAAATGAGCAAAAGCGCACACACACACACACACACACACACAGACACACAGACACAGACACAGACACACACACACACACACACACACACACACACACACACACACACACACACATACACACACACATACACACACACACACACACACTCACACACACGTGCGCACGCGTGCACACACATACACAAATAGCCTATATTACTCTGTTAGAGCTAACTAATAACCAACATAATTAAAACTAAAACTCAGTCACCTGCATGGCATATAGCATCATAAAATTATCATGGTCTAGCACCCTGAACAGAAACAAGAGAAATGGATATGAACTTATAAATTTCTGCTCTGCAAACTGTTCATTATATTCTTACCCTAGTGCACATAACCATACTTCATTGAGTTGCACATGCAACTAGTCTGTGTGATTTTACTACTGAGTTAATATACCCACAAAGCAATCTTTGTCAAACATCTGTCTTCCCAACATGATCATTAAACATCTGTCCCACTCTTTGTATACCTTTGGGTCTTTGACAAATCATAACTTACCAATTGGTGTAAATTCTAAATGGTAACAGGAATAACAGGGAGGAAACATGATGTTTTACTAACGTTCATTTTTTTACTTGTCACTGAGTTGGGAGAGCACAGAATTTCTAATACATGCTAAAATTCTTCTTTTCCAGCTGCAAATACTGTAATTCTTCTCCTCTTATGCATTTTTCAAAGTAATAATAGCGACAGACAATACTTTGAAAATAGCAGCTATGAATCATTAGGCAGAGAAATTAGTAATCATCATTATCATCATCATCCACCCCTTTTTTCCCATTTTCTATGTGTGGTTGGAGTGTTGAATCAACTATTGTCATCTTTCTGTATTCAGTGCCACTCTCCTGCCTTCTTTGACACTCGGGACTGACTATCGCAAGTCTTCTCTCACACAATCCATTCACTTTTTTGCTGGATCCTCTCGTTTCATCATGTCTTCTTCCTGTCTCTCTCAAATAGAAGAACTAATAGCAATAATAATAATAATAATAATAATAATAATACAATAATATAAAACAAATATAGTACAATTTAACAGAAAGACAATTTTCTATGCACAGTAGTGATATACTGATTAACCATTCCAGAGCAAAAAACAGACATTTCTGTTGTTTAGAAGCACTCTTCCTATGGCATCAGAATTAAAAAAAAAATCCCTGAACAGTTCATTATTTCCATATATGGCCCAAACTGTCAGGCATTATAGCTTACTTATATTATTTTATGACAGAACTTTGTAACAGCAAAGCCCTGGGCAGATTTCATAATTCACTATGCCGTCAATCACATTGTGACAGCAAGGACCAATGTAGAACTAATATTGTGTTGAGATGTTTAACTCACTTTTTGACAACTTTAACAACAAGGCCCTGACCACAGCTAGTACAGTATTATGATGCTGAAGGTACTTTCTGACTATAACAACCTAGGTAGAACTAGTAGAATATTAAGGTGTCTATGTCACTTTATGAAAAGATGCTGTAACAATAAAACCCTGTGCAGAACTAGTACTGTATTACAATATCTAAGTTACTTTGTGACAGCACTCTATAACAAAGCCCTGTGAAGCACTAGTAATGCATTATGGTATCAGTCACTATTTGACAGCATTTGAAACAATAAAGCACTGTGCAGAGGGATTATTATATTATGATGTCACTTAGTGAAAACTCTCCAAAACAATAATTCCTTGTTGCAGAGCATTATAATATCCAACTTACTTTGTGACATCAATCTGAAACAGCAAAATTTAATAAGGAATTGGTACTGTAATATGATGATAGTTTGTGATAACACCTTGCTTCTTATGTTTGGCCTGTCCCTCACAAAGCTTTTGATTTTATTGGCAAATCACTAAATATTACATTTAGTCAGTGAAATCAGACTTTAGACTTTCCTTCTTATTCTTCAGAAAATTCACTTTGATGCACATCCAATTGTTCTGTCAAATGTTTAGGTGGATAAGGGTAATATTTAAAACTGCCACTGATTTTAGGCTTTTGTCCCCCTATTATTTTTGTATTTGTTCTTCATTAATTAGCAAAGAAAAAAGAGCTGTGCTTTGTAACAAGATATATCTGAAGAGAACTGGTAATGTTGCAATAACATATTGTAAGAAGAAAACCCAAAACAGAAATACTACTGCATTATGATAGTAGTCAGTTTGTGGCAACACACTGTAACAACAAAGCCTTATGCAGAACTAGTAGTGCATTATGATATTAACAACAAAACTTTATGCAGAACTAGTACTGCATTATGATATTAGTCAGTTTGTGGTAACACAGTGTAACAACAAAGCCTTATGCAGAACTAATACTGCATTATGATCTAAGACAGTTCATGGCGGTGCTCTTTAACAACAAAGCCCTGTACAGATCTACTACTGATTGCAATGATAATCATTTTGTGGCAAAACTCCGAAACAACAAGGGACTGTACAAACTAGGATTGTCCTCATACACACAGGGTTGCATTCTCAGCAAAGGCAAAGAAGGTGAATACTGAATTAAATTTATGAGCACTCATCTAACTAGTCTTGCCTAATTTGAAGGATAGAAAGGTGATACTTTGTTTAACTTACAGTTGGTGTCTGTTTCACATGTTGGGTAGGGATTCTGTAATAAAGTTGTCTCAACACTATATTGTATTTATCTTCTTGTACAGACTTAGGTCCCTAGTTATGATATTAAAAAAAAATTGACTTGCAATGATACTGCCTAATGGTGTTTAGCAGACGGTATAGATTACCATACACGAACCAATAAAAATGTTTCAAGACTTTTTTTTAGCTTAAGACATTAGGGGAACAGTCTTTTCAGTTAGGAGCCTATGGGGTCATTCCAGTTGCCTATTCTGTCTGCAAAGGTGTATCTTGGATAAGCATTTTACTCAATAATTAGTCTTACTAGGGCTATACGGACATATATGATAACTTCTTTTAATCTTGGTCATATGCTTTAAGTATTAATTGTGCTAAATAAGAGGACTATAAACTCAAACGCCTTGGACCAACTGGTCAACACTCCCACCAGAGGTGACAACATATTGGACCTGGTCATCACCAACATTGGTGACCGGTGTTCCACACCGGAGGTCAACTCCTCGCTGGTTAGATCTGACCATAAACAAATCACTCTGGTTATCCGCATTTCATCCCCACGCTGGACAAGGAAACCATAGTGAAAAACTTTTCAAAAGCAAACTTCACATTACTTAAGACCGAGGTGGAAGGTTTCAAAGCCCCATGCTAAAGGATAACACTGTCCAAGCTGCAAAATCCTTTACTAATGCATTCTATGGGTACCTACAAGAATGCATGGATTGTGCTATCCCAAGCAAAACCAAGATTTAATCCTACAAGAAAAGGAAACCAGTCTGGTGGACCCCTGCCATAAACAAGCTATACAATAGAGGGAGGAAATTAGTACAGAAAAGAGTAAAATCTCAAGAAGGGAAGACATCCCTGATCAGTATCAGCAAGACACTACAATCTCTCATAAAATCATCCAAGGCGAGCTTCAAAAGAAAAAATTGCCAAGGACTCCAGAGATAACCACAAGGCATTCTTTAACTATGTCAAGAATCTAAGTGGCAATGCTCAGATCTGCTCGGAGTTAGTGCAGAATGGCACAGAATACACTGAATCGACCAATATCACCAACATCCTGGCAGACAGGTTCAGTGCAAACTTCACTCCCAAAAGGGTCCATAGCCATACCAGAAGAATGTAGAGCCCCTGAAATCACAGACAATCAAGTTAAAACAGCCCTCTACAAAGCCAAAAACACAGCATCAATGGGACCGGACAGTGTCCCAGGCAGCGACCTACATGAGCTCAAAGACAAACTAAGCCCTCACCTAAACACACTGTTCAAACTCAGCCTCTCCACAGGCTACGTACCCATAGAGTGGTGCACAGCAATGGTTATTCTGGTCCACAAAGGTGGACCCACAATAGACCCCCAGAACTATCGACCTATAAGCCTTACTAGCTTGGTCTGCAAGGCTATGGAGTGCATCACCATGGAACTCATTAACAGAGACATTGAGAACCTCCAAACACTGGACCCTACCCAGTTCGGCTTTGTTAAGGGCAGATCATGCCTCCTAAACCTGGTGGACTTCTTTGAGACAGTTACCAAGGCTATAGATGAGGGAAAGGTGATACAGACAGCCTACCTAGACCTCGCAAAGGCCTTCAACACTATTCGCCATTCTGGTATTATAGACAAGCTCACCAGCCTGAACATAAACCCCTACATCACAAGATAGGTTGCCAACTAGCTCATGGACAGAAGCCACATGGTGAGAGTTGCGAGAGCTAGATTAGACTCTAAACCAGTTACAAGTGGCATTCCCTAGGGCTCAGTCCTAGGACCCGTTCTGTTCGGCATATACTTCTCAGAGGTACAGGCAAGCATAGGAGGACTATGGCTGACCAAGTTCGCAGACGACTGCAAACTAGGGGTGTAATTGACTCTCCAGCTGACACAGGCATCCTCCAAAAGGTTCTCACTGAGACGGATACCTAGTGTCAAAATCATGGCCTTAAGCTAAATGCCAAAAAGTGCATGGTCATCTCCTTTGGAAAAAGCAAAGTACCCACAAACTACCACATAGGTGGTAGTCCCCTAAATACGGAAGACATAATAAGGGGTCTGGGGACCCAAGTAGATAGCAATCTCTCCTTTGATAATTACGTTGCCAAACTGGTTAGATAATCCTTCTATGTGGCCTACCTAATCACAAAAAGGTTCACATCCAGATCAAAAGAGGTCATTGTGCCCCTCTACTCTTCACTCATCAGACCCATCATAGAGTACAACACCCCATTTGGGATGTACCCTACAAGACACCTGCAACAGCTGGAAAAACCACAGAAGTACCTCACCAAGAGGATCCCTGGCCTCAAACAGATGCCCTGTGAAGCTCGACTGAAGAAACTCCAGCTGTATTCGGTTGCATACTGCCTACTCAGAGGTGATCTCTGCCTGACATACAAGGCCATGTCCAAACCAGAGTTGATGGACATGCTCTACCTAAAAAAAAACACATCCCCTTGAGACACATGCTCTAAGTATCTAAACTTCACTGCAACAATAAATAGGACGTGCTGGAGGGATAGATTCCTGTCCCAGAGACTTCCCATGCTTTGGAACAAGATTCCAATTTACATTAAGCAGAGCTCCTCGCTAACACTCTTCAAGAGAAACCTTGATGAGTGGAAGGGAAACAGAAAGTTTACCCCGGGGATCACTTCAGTGGGTCTGCTGGACAGAGGCACAGGGAACTAATCTAAGGGGGCGGCGAAAGCCAACACATTCTGGCTAGGCTTATAAATGCCTTCGGGCAGATAGCCTAGTACCTACCTATGAACCTATCTGATTACTGTTTCTGCTACGTGCAGTCAAAGCACATGGAAACTCAATCCCCTGTTGCAACGTTCCTGAATATATTATGATTTTACAGAGGGATATTGGTAATGTTGTATATTGAGAAAAATAATTGTTTAAAAAATTTACCATTTCTACACCTTATCACGTTTAATTGTAGCTGTTTTACTTTTACTTGTGTATGGTGGTTAGAGCCTACTGTAAATAATGGGTATCAGAGGGACCATAACAATAAAGCCCATTTTGTACTCAAGTAATTAGTTCTGTCAGGCCAGTATGTAACACCGAAGCCCTGCACAGAACTAGTACAGTATTATTATATCATTCATGTTATGACAAAACTCTATAATAATAAAGACCTGTACAAAACTAGTACTGCATTATGATTTCTAAGTCAGTTTGTCACACAGTTCTATAGCAGCAAACCTCTGTGCAGAAACAATATTGTAGTATGATGCCAGCCTCTTTGTGAGAACAGACTGTAACAACAGCCCTATGGAAAACTAATAAAGTATTGAGATATCCAAGACAACTTATGTCACTACTCTGTAATAACAATGCCTTGTGTAGAAATATTACTGCTATGTGTGAGTCACTTTGTGACAGCATTCCGTAATAACTCCTTTGCAAACTAGCACTGTATTTAGATGTCTAAGGCACTTTGTGACAATGCACTGCAACAGCAAAACCCTTTCCAAAACTATTATTGTATGTCTGTCACCTTGTGACAACATTCTAAGACAACAACATCCGGAGCATAACTTGTGCTATATGATATTGTCTATTTCTGACATCATTATGTAACAGTTAAACCCAATGCATAATGGGTCTATATTACGTCGAACTAAAGCAAGTCTGAACATTGTAATATTGACCCCCTAAAGTCTGAAAGTGGAAAATAGTGAAGCCACGGCACATCAAATTTTTTCCCAGGGAAAAAAAATAGGTGGGCCGTTTTCGGGGCTTTGCTATTTTCTCCACTGTGGTGCGATCTCAGAGTTGGTATATTTAAGTAGGGTGGATGTGGGGGGCACAGTCCCTCATGTGTGGGGTGTGGGGGGCAAAGCCACCCACTACAGTTTAGGTTTAAGGTTACATTTTTTTTTTTTTTTTTTTTTGTCACGGAACAGCGATTTTTTTCCCTGGGCAAAAAAATCATTGTTCTGTGCTTTCGATTTTGTTGGGTTTCAAACATAACGGTCCGATATTACAATGATCGAACTTTTGTAAGTTCAATGTTGTGATAAAGACCCGTGCATAACTAGCAATGTATGATAATAGATGTGCCATAGCCTCCAGGGAAATACAAGGCAAATAAGTCACAAAACCTTTTACACCTTGCCAATGCACACATGATTTCTGTAACCCCCTTCTCAAGAATGACAAACTAAGTCAGTCCTAAAGTTAAATTATAGGTACACAACTAATCTTCTACATTGAATTTGAAGGATCAAAGTGTGTGACTTTGATTGACTTGCACTTGATGTCTATTCCAGATGTGGTGACTGGCCCTGGGTAATAAATTTATCTTTCCAGCATGTGTTATTTATAGTGATATGGGAGATGTAAGTCCCTGCTTTGTGTTGTTAGTTGTGTTACATGACATGTGAATATATAACAGATCAAAGTGGATGAGGAGCCTAGTAAGATGGAATTTAAGATAGAGATTACCCCTCAAGAGCTGATACAAAACTGAGCACTGGGATAGAGATTCAACCTTTTCCTGGCAGGTCAGGGACTTTAGTCAAATAATCCTTTTGCTTAGGAAACTCTGAGGACTTTCCATTTGCTTAATATTCTGGAAAGGTACACGCAAGAGGTGGCATTCAGGTCAATAGTTGGTCTTATAAGTCTACACAAAGAGGGATAGCAGCATCTTATAACCTGGATGGTATGCATTGTGGTATGACTAGTGCTTAAAAAAAGATTTATTGACTACTGATGCTACATGGCAGTCAAGGAAGAGGAAAATACCAGCTCAAGCCTCCAAGAACTTGACTATTTTATCATCTAGAAGTGGGATATTGGCTATACTGTAAGCTAATTGAGAGAATTGTTTACCAAACATGATAATACTGAATTTTTTCACATTTAATTTTAGATCTTTGGGAAATTTGTATTTCTCAGGGTTAGTTTGTTATGTACTGTAAAGATTGGTTATCAGGGGAGCATTTGATAATGCCCAGTTTGCACTCATGTAAAAAGATGTGCACAGGACACTGTATAACAATAAGCTCTATTTCATTTTGAGACAACACTCAGAACATCAAAGGCCTTTGGAGAAGAAATGCTGCATTATGATATCAGTACATTTCTGACAAATCCATAAATAAATCTAGCATTACATTATGATGTTTAAATCACTTTTTGACAAAACTCTGTAATATCAATGCCCTGTGTGGAACTAGTATTGTACTGTATCAGCCAACTTGCGGCAACACTCTGAAACAACAAATCCATGTAAAGATCAAGCATTTTATAGTAAAATCTTAGTCACTTTCTGACAACAGTGCAATGGTAAAGCTTTGAGTAAAACTTGTACTGCATTATGATGTATACGTCTCTTTAAGAAAATACAGTATGCTGTAACAACAAAGACCTGTGTAGCACTAGAATATCATTATGATGTCATCGATTTTGTGACAACACTCCGACACAACAATGTCCTGAGCAGAGCTAATTTTGCATTTGTGAAAACATGCTGCAGAACTAGCATGGCATTATGAAGTCAGTCACTTTGTGACAACATTATGAGCCCTTTACAAAACTAGCACTGCAATATGTCAGTTACTTTGTGTCAGCATTATGTGACAATGAAGCCTTGTTCAGAACTAGTATTGTATTATGATCTCTAAGTCAATTTTCAACAATGATCTGTAGCAACAAAGTTCTGTGCAGAACTAATAATGCATTATAATGTCTAAGTCAGGTCGCTTGCCCATACCCTGCCCTTATAATATCTAAGACAGTTTGCTGCCCATGCACTGCCCTCATAATGTGTAAGTCAATTCTCCTGCCCATGCTCTGCCCTTATAATGTCTAAATTAGTTCACCTGCCTATGTCCTGCCCTTGCACTCCCAAACAATATGACCATTTTGCAGGTCTTGACAGTGTTTATTCATCTTCCACAAGACAGGCACTTCAAAATTCACACATATATAGCTAAGTCTTGTAGTCACCAACAATGCAACAAGATTATTTGTACAAGGATGTTGTTAGAGTATTACTTGTTTACGTTGTAACATTGTTTATACCCCCTGCCAACTGTATCAGTTGCCCAAACCTGCCTAGAGCTCAGCGGCTGCCATCTCATAATGACAGGCACCTACATGTTGTGATACTCAATCATCTTGTGTTGTAACAACCTTTACAGACCAGCTTGCTCCAGTTTGACCTGGCATTTAAAACCCTTATGATCTACAGGTGTGGCTCCCCCTGTATACCTACCTCTCTGCTTCTACTGAGAAACCATCAACAGGCAAGAACAGTGCCAGGTGAGCTGGACAAGGTCTAGCCCCACAAAGGGTGGGGGATCTTAACTCTGATCCTGATAAAACACAAGTAACCACTTCAGTATCCACCCTAAAATTCTCTATCCTCAAGTCCAGCCCTTTCCTCCCAGTCCCGCCTCCTTGCCTGCCATACCTATCCTTGGTTACATTCCTCCCCTCCTTCCCTAGATCTGGGCTGTGGCCTGTATCAGAAAAATAAAATTGTTGAAGAAAAATGTATTTTGTTCCATCCTCTATCCCTCCTTTGTGCTCACAAAAAAGAGAACATTTTGCTAATCATAACCATGTTTATGGATCAACCATTAGCCTGGCATATCACAGTTTATACACACATAGATAAATATTTATTATCAACAATGCAACATGACTACTCAAATAAGGATGCTGTGAGGGTGATACCTGCTTCTATTGTAATTCTGTTGAACCCTTCCTGGAACTCAAAATTCTCTAGCCCCCAGCAATGGACATCCAGGTGTCATGGTACCTACTCAATCCTGGCTGAATACAAGTCTGCAGGAGCTGCCTGCTTCTGATTGACTTGGCTTAAGCCTCAGTGGACCAGTGATGTGGCTACTCTTCACCCAAACACCCTACTTGTACTGGAATACTCTCAAAAGGAAAACTGGAGCCAAAATGGGGCAATAAGATGCTTACTCCCTGGCCCAGCAAGCACCCTGCCCATCATGGCTGCCTGTTCCCCATTACACTCCTCAGGTCATTTCTCCATACTGGCTCCCATGCTCTCCCTGAACAGGTCTTGGAACAACATAGCAATCTATGAGTTAAACTAGTCCAGTCCTAGATCAAAGAAATAAACTTTGACTAGCCTGTGCTACAACAAGCCTCTGTCTTCCAGGTCCCTATGTCAAAGAGCTAAAATATTATGCTTATGAACTATCTTAGAAATATTTCTGTTTGATATACTTTCAGATCCTCTCTATTGCACTTGTATTAGCTCAGTGCCACAAAACTAGGTGATCTAACTATCTAACATCTCAGACCAGATGACCCATGTGCCAGCATATGTGCCCTTCACCTTCATCAGGTCCCTCAAAATCACAGACATCCATACCTCCTTTCTAACTGTACTCAGGTCATTCCCCCTTTCCCCAAGGTGGACCATGGCTTCCTTTGGATAAATGTATTCATAAATCACATGGTACAATGCTGACAATAGCTGTTTCCAAAACATTCCTCTATGTCCATGCCAACAGGCCGTCAGTTCAGTCAAGCTCAATCTCATCTGTGAGCCTCCCAAGGTGAACTGAAACTTGAACTGATGCCTAATGAATGTTGGCATTCACAATCAAAAATATGTACTGGGGACCTGTGGCAAAGGGAAAATACTACTAAAATCACTATCTGCACAGGATCAAAGCCCCTAGCTATCCCCTCATGTTTTTAAATGATATCATATATACACTCCATTTCTTTTTTTCTAAATCCCCCTTTACTTAATCCTTGCATATGAATAAAGAAATGTTTGATATTGCTATTCATCTGAGGACCTTCTGCCAACCTGATGTGGGTAAGAAAGATACCTGTCCTCAGTTTCCCAGCCCTTTTAATCACTTTGACAGAGGTGTCCATATCTCCTAAATATGTGGCCCTAAATATCCTAAATTAGTGACAAGATAAAAGGGGATTTTCAAAGCTTTGCGCTCCCTGGGATGTCCTCAATCTAATTTATACCTGCTGATCCACAATAGAGTGACCCCTCAATGTCTGAAAACAAACTCATAGTGACTCCTCAGTGTCTGAAAACAAACTCATAGCGACTCCTCAGTGTCTGAAAACAAACTCAGTCTTATTTTTGCCCTTAATTCACTAGTGCGGGGTGCTCAGTCACACAACCACAGTGACCTATTCACTACCAGTCTGAGCATAACCTACTGCTCTGTTGCTGGCTGGTCTGTTTTGGAAACCTGCAACCAAATTAAGATGTTGGACCTGAAAAACATGAGGTCCCAGCACATAAAAATGTCTCATAAATTACATTTCTGGTCATAACATAATCAAGACATACTGCCCCTAAACTTCTATGAACCCCCTTAGTGTCATGAAATTCATGAGTTCCTCAGAGTTATGAAATATATAATCATCTTTAGCCCTTGCCTTGGAATCCTGTTCTAAGGCAATAGCCGTAAGGCATATGAAGCCTGCTACGCACTTGTTCCTATTCCTCTCCCTCCCCTTAAGAGGATTACTCCTTTCCAATAGCAAGTATTGTGGATAGATCTTTTTCCCCCTGTACCTCAGCATCAGATATTTCCTGGACACCAGTGCCATTGATCGAGTCAAATATCTCAATGTACTCCTTCTGCAAATCTTTTCATTAACTGTTAATGGAACATTTGCCATCAGGCAAATGCATTCATTTACCATGCATGATGACTTGACCCTCAACCTTGCCAAAACTCATCTCCTTCTGCCACTCTCACATCCTTAGCCTGGTGCAGCCCATCAGGTGCCAAATAGGGTATGTTTGGTACCCTTCAGTACTAGTCTCCACTCCTGGTGGGCAACTCAAACCTTTGTGCACTTCTGTATGCACCTGCCCAGTCCCTCTCAGCCCTATTCCAATTAGCCCTTGGATTTAAACCCTTCCCAAGCATTATGTTCAACATGCCTCTGAACCATTGTCTCCTGATTTGTTGAGGATGCTGCAAATCTTCTCCATTGACTAATCTATATCTGTCTGTATGATTACCTGATGTTGGCAATGCAGAGTGAAAGTGATGTACCATTGTGATTGATACTATGTTACTACTGCTGCTGATTTCAATGCAGTAGCTTTGTTCTTTCCTTGTTGACTAACTACTAGTTCTATGCTGGGGTGCAATCATTTCCTTTTGTCCCCTTTACTCCTAGTACTCTGTGCTCAGTCCATCTTCTGAGTCAAAATCTTCCATTTTCATCTCATTCAGGAGGAAATTCATCTGGCTCATCAATGTACACTATCTCCTGTGGTATATATCCACCCTAGTTAGCCTGCAAAGCACGCAGAATGAAGGCGCTAATACTTGAACTTTGCTCCATTCTTTAAGCACTGCAAAGAGCTGGACTCAACAAATCTGCTTTGTCTGCCTCTTCAGCTCTCTACCCCTGATCTTTGTGTACCAACCATAATGTTGTCTGAGGTCTTCTATGTTCCAAATCTATTTCTGCCCTGGCTGACAAGATACCTCTTGTTCCTCTTGCTCACATCCATTTTTCATTTCACTGACTACACATTCACACTTCTAGGATTCACAATTTCCTCCCCCATTACATATGACAGCATGCTGAAAAACGTAGACACTTGTCAGTGGACTTTATAGACTCATGCAGGTCATTGTTTTCGACATACCTTTTGCCTTTTACTACATAAAAACTCAAATGCTGACTCTTGCATAGGTACCTTCCCTCCCCAAGTGTGGATGTCCTACCTGTTGGTCCACAGGTGTTCTGCTGTCTTACTACCTGGGAGATGCCCAGTATGACACAGCTCACCCAAATCATTCCAAATTGTTTTGTGAGTCTTGCAATCCAAGGCAATTTGTGACCATGCCCAACCCATGTCCGACTCTTAACCACTTTTTAATAATGGGTCACTCACTATTTCTGAAAACTCATCAAGACAGGAGGCAGAGGTAGAGAAGTATGGCATATTTCAAGGCTTAAACCCTTCTCTACAGAAAACAGTTTATTAACACCTCACAACCTTCAGTCACTGCACAAGCTGCCTCTAAAACCTAGAAAGTGAATTAAAGCCACGCTTTATTACATTCCTTCTACTAAAATGAGAATATTACCTGTTGAGCCACAATAATATATCATGTGGTATGTGCTGAGACTGTGTAATAAGCATTAACTGAAACCAGTCATTAAGGCAGTTGATAAATTATCTAAATACATCAGCCCTGTTATGAACTGTGTACATACAACTTCACTTCATAGTTATGGCCCTAATTCAGCATAAACAATTTATTAGTTCAAATATTTTTTTTATATCTTTCTTATTGCACGCACCCCTGTTGCTGGCCTACCTCTCCACCAGGTCTCCCCCATGCATCCAGCTCTACCATACCCCCCCCCCCTTAATCAACCCCATGCCTTACCCTTTGTTGAGTTCCTCTGGCAGGTTTAGATGGTAGAACTGATCTTCACTCCTGCCCTGCTGAAGCAATAGCAACCAGTTTTATAACTATACTTTCAGTCCACTACCTCCATGCTCTGCCTTTCCTGCCGGCCCTCACCACATTGAAGCCTGTCGGTCCTATCCTTGGCTTATCCCTCCCATCCCCTTCTTTATATCTTTGGAATGACCCGTTTCAGGCAAAATATTTTACAAAGGGAAGTATCTTTTATGACAATACTCTACAACAACAAAGCCCTGAACAAGTACAGCATTATGATGGCAATCACCTTTTCAAAGCTCTCTGTAAATGCAAAGACATGCCCAGGATTAGTAATGCATTATATTGTCTAAGTCAGTTTGTGACAGAATTCTGTAACAACAAAGCCCCGTACTGAACTAGTACTTTGTTATGAAGGCAGATACTTTGTGACATTCTCTGAAACAATAAAGTATTGAGAAGAAATAGCATTACATTATGATGTCAATCACTTGGTGAAAACACTCTAAAATAACTATTCCCAGTACAGTGCTAGTACTGCTTTATGATGTCTATGTCAGATTGAGGCAACACACTGGAACAGTAACATTCCATGAAACAAATAGTTCCGCAATAACACATGACTAGAAATTGCTCATAAAAGGCCTTCACTTTTTGTCCTCTGCATTTATGTGGAGTTTTGCACCACACACTACTGCCGAGTGGTGTTGAATGACTTGTCCATGTCCTATGTCAAAATCTGGTGAGTTTTTGCCATTGGTCGCACCAGTCTGGTTATTTCCACACAATGGTGCTTGAACATGCTTACTATTAAAGCAGAGTAAAGTCCCTTATTTGAAACAGTTAGTCTGACAGTTCTTTCCATTGCTGGATGTAACAAAGTGTAACTTCATATGTGAAGTGTTGACATAAATCAATTGGCTGAAATATTTTTTGCCCATAGCATCACAGCTTCAATTTCAAGTACTTCTCACATCATTTCTTAATGTGATGTTATCTGTCTAAGACAAATTGGTTACTGGCCAAAATAAATTATTTGTATTGACATCTATTCCCACAAATATTGCATATTACATATCTCCTAAACATTTCTGTGTTGGAGGGAAGGCCTCTAGCTTATCAGTGGGAGTGGCAAGCACTAGGTAGCCTATCAACCACAAGAGAAATGGTTTCTGGCCCAGAAATTGTAGTTTATTGGTCTTTGGGAAGTTTTTTTCCATCTCTTTCAACTTTGTGTTTTAAAAGCCTGCATTTGTGCTTGTTTCCCACCTTTCCTGTAACTTGTCTAGTCCAGATACATATTTGCTGTATCCAGGACTGTTTGTAAGCTTATGAGCAGTTCCAAAAAGTCTGCTCTTCAATTTTTCCCTTAGATCTGTGAGTTCTCTCCTCTCCTGCACTTTTACTACCTTATTAATCCAACACTTTACCAGACTTCTTATAGCAATTATTGTAGCACACAAAAATGCTTCCAGTACTAAACGTTCTACAAGAAAAAAGCTCCAGTACTTATTATTAATGCCCACCCCTCCAGGCATGTCTAAAGGTCAGTTCCATGTGCTTTCTCCTATTAACCTGGTGAACTTGGGCATCCTGAGGCAATGTAGCAATTGCCTCATGTACACTGACAAACCTTCTATTACGTCCCAACACTCAGACTTGTGAGAGATGCACTTATATATCCAAATTGGAAGCCACACACTCTCCAGCCAAGACCAGAATAGCTGGTCAAGAGAAGAAGGTCAGCACTTGCACCATACCACATGGAACACATAGCCCTCCAGAACACACACCAACACTACTTTCACATAAAAACACAAACCACAAATCCACCTTCACGGAGGCTCTCAATAAAAATCTACCCAAACAGCAGAGATCTCCAAGGCAGAAACATACTCAGCCACTACAACACAACACTAATCATGAGGCACATAACTCTCCTAAACAGTGTGCCACTCAGCCAAAGCCCCTAAGGCAAAACAACATGCCCAACACACTAGTCATAGGTGACTCGATAGTGGGGCACACCAATGTCCCACTTACTAGGTTGAATAAGGAGAAAGTAACAGTCAGCTGCCTGACAGGTGCCAGGATCTGCCACATAACACACACACACACACACACACACACACACACACACACACACACACACACACACTCAGGTCCCTCAACAACAGGTAGAAATATGACTCTGTCATTGTGCATGTGGGTGTGAATGATCCGATATGTACCTCCCCGGACTACATGAAAAGAGACATGGAGGAGCTCTTGGATTATGTAGCCAGGTGGGTATGACCCTAGCCCTGAGAAGCCTCCTACCATCACCCAGAATGATACCACAGTACGAGCAGAAAATGATTGATTTCAACAACTGGCTAAGTTTATGGTATCATTCTAACAGGATCCAGTATCTGTCTGCCTGGGATGACATGATTGACAGACCTCAATGCTTTTCCAGAGATGGCCTGCATCTGTCACCCCTAGGCTTAGGGATACTGGCCAAGGCTCTTGCCACCCCTATAGTGCCTTTTTTTAGGTGGTGTTCCAAACACCAAATTACCACCATAACAGCTACAAACAAATGCAATCTGAGGGTCATGTTGCTCTATGCTAGAAGTCTAAATCTCAAAATGCACTCGCTCGAAGCACTCCTTAAAATGGAGAACAATGACATCTGTGCTGTAACAGAGACCTGGTTCAAGGCAGCAGAAAGCAGCCCTGCACTACCAGGCTATAACTCATTCCATACCTTTTGGCCCCAGTACTTGGACTGAATCTCCAAAGGCAGTGGTGTTTCCATATTCATAAAGGATGTGCACACCTCCAGAATGGTAGCCCAACATAGCGCATCAGAGATACTTCAGGTGCAGCTAACATTGGGTAAGACAGCGATTCGGGATGTAGCCTGCTATATATCCCCAACCATATCCAAAACTCACATTCCATGTTCCTACGCACCTTGGAGAATATTAGGGTCCAACCTAACATTCTCATACTGGGTGACTTCAACTACCCCTCCATTAACTGGGAAAACTACTCATGTACCAATACACTTGCCCAACATTTCCTGGAACTCCTTAATTCCAATGCCCTGGTCCAGCTCATTCTTATCCCCACTAGAGATAGCAACATCCTTGACCTGGTCATTCCTAACATGGGAGACCATTGCTCTACACCAATAGTTAACTACTCCCTAGTTAGATCTGACCACAAACTAATCACCTTGGAAATCAACATCCCTCCCGCCCACCCTTCAAAGGTAACCACCATGAAAAACTTCTCCAAAGCTAACTTTGGGCTCCTAAAAGCAGAGGTGGCTAACCTCATGGCACCCATGCAAATGGAGAATAGTTGCATTGCCACCGAATCATACACCAATGCACTGTATGAACATGTACACAAATGCTTGAATCTCGCCATACCCAATAGAACCAAGACACTCTCCTCCAAAAAAAGGATGCCAATCTGGTAGTCGCCTGCCATAAACAAACTCTACAGCAGAAGGAGGAAGCTGATGTAGAGTAAGGTGAAGTCCCAAGATTGGAAAAACTCCCTTGTCAGACTCAGCAAAAAGTTGAGATCCTTCATCAAATTCTCTAAAGCTAGCTATGAAAACAGAATTGCAGCAGATAGTAAAGACAACCGCAAGGCCTTATATAGTTATGTAAAGAATCTCCATGGCAACACCCAGATTTGCTCTGAGCTACTGCACAATGGTACCTTCTATACTGAGCCAACATATATTGCCAATATACTGGCCAATAGATTCAGTGCCAACTTTACCACTCTCTCCCCCACCAAAGGACCAATCACAATACCAATAGATTGCCAGGCACCCAGTATTACTGCTGAACAGGTTAAAACAGCACTGTCCAAGGCCAAGAATACAGCTTCTATGGGACCCGGCAATATCCTTGGCTGTGTTCTACATGAACTACAGAGTGAACTGGCACCTCACCTGTGTGCCCTGTTCAATCACAGCCTCACCTCAGGCTTTGTCTCTACTGAATGGCACACTGTTACAGTCATCCCTCTCCACAAAGGAGGAGTGACTATAGACCCTTGTAACTATCGCCCCATTAGCCTGACAAGTCTGATATGCAAAGCTATGGGACACATCATCATGAACCTAATAAATAAGGATATAGAGAATCTCCAAACTCTGGATCCCACACAGTTTGGTTTTGTGAAGGGTAGGTCATGCCTGCTCAACCTGGTTGACTTCTTTGATTCAGTCACCACAGCTGTGGATAAAGGCAAGGTGGTTCATACAGTCTACCTTCTACTGGCCAAAGCCTTTGATACCATTTCCCACTCAGGAATCATAGAAAAACTCCCTAAGCTAGGCATCAACCCTTATATCACTAGGTGGGTTGCAAACTGACTCATAGATAGAACCCACAGTGTGAAAGTAGCTGACTCCAAGTCAGATTGCCAACCAGTCATGAGTACAGTCTCACAGGGTTAGTTACAGGGTCCTCTCCTGTTTGTTATCTACTTCTCTAAAGTCCAGGCCAACATGAAGGGACTCTGACTGACAAAGTTCACAGACGATTGTAGTTGGGAGCTATTATTAACTCCCCAAGTGATGTTGACATCCTACTGAAAGGTCTCACTGAGATTAACGACTGCTGTCAGAACCATGGCCTTAAGCTCAATGTCAAAAAATGTGTCATCATCCCCTTTGGGAAAAACCCAATTCCCATGAATTACCACATCGATGGTAGTCTACTGAATGCAAAAAAGTGTTATAATATATCTGGGAACACAGGTTGACAGTGACCTCTCTTCTGACTACCACATTGCCACTATGGTCAGAAAGTCCTTCGATGTGGCACATCTCATTACTAAGGGTTTTGCATCCAGGAAGAAAGAGGTCATTGTCTCCCTCTACTCTTCCCTTATAAGGCCAATCATCGAGTACAATTCCCCATTTGGCATGTACCTCATGAGACACCTACAACAACTGGATAGGCCGCAAAAGTATCTCACAAAGAGGATCCTAGGCCTTAAACACTTGTCCTATATGGACAGACTCAAAAAACTCCAACTATTCTGTGTCTCATATCGCCTACTTAGAGGCAATCTCTGCTTGACTTACAAAGTCATGTCTGATCCAGCTCTGTTAGAAATTATACATCTAAAAAACTCCCAATCCCTCTGCCTGCACCACATGCTCCAGAGACCTCAACCTCATTACCACAATCAACAGAACAACTGTTCTGGAGGGACAGGTTCATAACCCAGAAACTACCCATGTTGTGGAATAGACTTCCCATACATGTCAAACAGAGCACCTCACTGGCCCTCTTCAAAAGAAATCTTGATGAGTGGATGGAAAATAGAAAATCACTCCAGTGGCTCTACTCAACAGAGGCACTGGGAACTAAGGATGGGTGGCACAATGCCAGGGTAATCCTATGGGCTAGGCTTGTAAAGGCTCCCAGGGCCATTAGCCTAGTACACACATATGAGCCTATGAACCTATATTTATCCAGCCTTGTTCTACTTGTCATAAGCCTGTTGTCCCTCTCCTAACCCTTCTTTACCATTATGTCAGTCACTTCATGTTACATAGCATTGCAGCTTAATAATTAGAACAGACCAAAAACATGTTCATGAATGTTTCATTACAACAAACATTATTATGTGCATGCCCATCTTTTCTTTTATTAATCCCTTCACTCTCACCCCTCTTTATGTCTGTGCATCTATTAGGCAGATGAATGTACAGGTCATCTCATCGTTTCTGCATACTGACATGACATAGCTGATGGGTGATACAAATATGTTATCTTAATTCAATAGGTTATCAGTGCTCATGTAGTGTGCAAAGTTTCAAAACTTACTGTAGAATTTCCTTTCTGTCATGTTCATTTGATGATGGATGTAATGTTCATCTAATGTGATGTGGAAACTGTCCTTACTGTGAAGAATCATACTGCACACACTTTTCACTTTTCAGGATATCCTGCCCTACACAAAAAATGAGCATATCTGCTGAGTCATAACGATCATTTCACAAGATGTACTATCCCTTGTCATTTCTAGAAAACTGTCAACGCAATTAACTTGTGACTTGCAGTGAGGTCTGCAAAACAGCTACTAGTTGTACAACTGTAATGAAGTAGGCATTACTGATAAAATTTGGGGAAGACACATACTTTACTATAGTCATTGATTGTCACATTTGCAGTCCTGATCACATTTACTTAGCTAATGCCATCCTGACCCCATTTGTAAAAAACATAAAATAATCTGGATTTGAATCTTGGTTCATCAAGAAATTGTTGCTCTTGCACCCTGTTCTACAGAGAAAGCTAGGCAGCAACTGTATTTTCCACACTCAGTACTGTCCAGCGTGCTGATGGTCACATATCGCTGTTTAGTCTGTTTGCATGAAGAAAGGTGTACTACATAAAATTTTACAATATTTCCTTAAGCAGAAATGGCACCAGAGATGTATACACATATCGTGAAGCAGAGCCACTACATTACCCTGTGCAAGCCATCTGCAGACCACTAGATGTGTGACTGCTAATTATTTCTGCCATGGGGTGGTGCACATGTCACATATGAACCGAGGCAGTCTGTAATATAAGCAAGCAAATCCACACATACGCACATACACCTATCTTCCATCACATAGCTATAACGATTTATGTAATAATACTTTGGCCCCAACATTTCAAAGATAGACTACCGCATGATCATCATAGTAGCTGCCAGCAATTTCTCCCATAACACATCTTGCAAGCTACTTCACATGCCCAATGTGAATTCATGAAGTGTGAATCATGCATGCTTCTTGGAAATGCATTTTTTGAAGATGTGTTTAGTATGTCTTATTCTGGTGACTGGGCTATGTTCCATTGCATGGAAAAGCATTTATAAATACAAAAGAAGGGCAGTGACATGTTTGCTTGAATAAACACATACTTTCTGATATTCATGTCTGCCCTGCAGCAACACACTCGCAAATCATATATCAGTACTTGGGACATTGTCGAGCAAACTACAGAAATATAGAGCATAACTGTATTGTTACATGTGTATGTGTTTATACTGACATTAACCATTGGTCATCCATGATCATATCACATTAATATTGTCAGTAAATTATATTAATATGAACATCAATTTAATTGAGTATTAAGATACATACCTCCATCCATGCGGTACTAGTGTTTCCAAAGTGTGTGTGTGTGTGTGTGTGTGTGTGTGTGTGTGTGTGTGTGTGTGTGTGTTTCATCCAAACAACATCCTGTGAAACAGGTACATGTATGGCTCAGTTTTGCAATATGCATTCATGACAGCTTCTTTCACCTAGGTTGTCAGGATGTTTTTAAATGTATTTTTGCAAATTGCAGTACTCAATCATATCACAAGTCCTGGATTTTGCACACAAGTCTCATAACTGTATATGTAACCTGTGGCATTATGATTATGTCATCCTCTATAAAGAGCACTGGTACACTAATAAACTCAGATTTCTGTGATGGTACGAGTGTTAAGTATTGTGTTCTCCAGCTTCTGTAACTAATTAGGTAGGGGATTGAAACTCATAACAGTTAATGTGTGCGTGTGTGTGTGTGTGTGTGTGTGTGTGTGTGTGTGTGTGTGTGTGTGTGTGTGTGTGTGTGTGTGTGTGTGTGTGTGTACATAGTCAAAAGAGCTTGACTCCAGGTTCAGCTGCCCTCACTCAAGTATCATTCTGGAAATACTTTTATATTCGTACATGACTCTACAGCAATTTCAAATGGCTCTTCCCAACACTATCTTCTCACTATACACTGATGATGTCATTTTCTACAAAGTGCATCCTGACACCAATATAGTGAAACTTATGCTGTGGGGCTAGCATTAAGTACTGTGTTCTCTACTCTGTGTAAGTAGTTAGGTGGAGGATCAAATCTAACAGCAGTCAGGTTGTGTGTGTGTAAAAAGAGCTTCACTGCAGGTATACTATTGCACTGTTACATGACTCCACAGTTTCATACAGCCTTCTCAATATCATCTTCTCATGGTACACTGATGATATCATCCTCTATAGTGTGCACTCTGACACTATTAAAGTCAGACTTGTGCCATGGTTCTAGCATTAACTACAGTATTCTCTAGCTTATGTAATTAGATAGCCAGGGGTTCTAATCTCACCGCAGTCTACTTGTGTGTGTGTTCCTTCAACTCTCAGTCTGGAGACAATTTTACACCAGGATGTGAGTCCACATCTATGTCACACAATCCTCCCAATATATTCTTCTCAGCACACACTGATTATGACATCTTCTATACCGTGTACTTTGACAGTGTTAAAGGCTGACATCTGTGGTGGTGCTAGTCTTACATTGTATGGAATCCAGCTTGTATACCTACACACATGTTGTGTTCAAATGTGACCTCAGTCAACTGGTGTGTGTGTGATTGCTGGTATATTACAGTCATTGTGTGATGTTTTGAATCTATATTCATTTCACTCCCTCTAAAGAGAAGATTTTACATAGCCCCATGAATCCAGCGTCCCTCATTCCCTCTGTACATATCACATCCTCTTTGTAGAACACTGATATGTTATCATCTCAAAGATGTATACACACATTGTGAGAGTCATCATATTATCCTCTGCAAGCCATCTACATACCACTGGATATGTGTTTGCTAATTTTGTCATGGAGTGGTGCACATATCACATATAAACAGAGGCAGTTTGCAATAAAAGCAAGCATATGAAAACACATGCACGTACACCTACTATCTTCCATCACACAGATATAGCGATTTTTAGTTTAAGTGGTATAATAATGGCTAGGATTTTATGCGCCCTTCACCATTATGCTGGGAATGCCTTATGACCCTCTGCAGATTGCAAATGTCAATGTTATCATACACATGTGATATGTTGAGGTGTGGATGTACTGTTACCCTACAACAGTGTTTTCCACTGTATGATTTGAGCTACTGTATTTATGCCCACTGCTGCCATTGGTTACATGTTCCTTCCATAGCAGCTGCAGTAATATATCTCCTGAGGACTGTTGACATGGGATGATGGCATGCATATTGTTGTCTTACTAAGGCATGTGTTCTTATAGTTGAGTGTATCAACATTCTACACATTTCTCATTCAACCATCATAGTGACAGCTGCAGTATGGCACAGGTAGACATGTGCATACCCAGCATCTGGAAATATTAGCTGGCATAGATCAATATTGCATCATACTGATTACATGGGCACATACTCCTGGGTTTATCCACATGCTGTAATGCTGTTATATACACAAACATATGACATATTCTAATTCACTTGCAACCTTGGAGAATTAATTTATGCACAATTGTGTTGTTTTTCACAAGCATTATTTAGGTGTTCCATTGAAGCATTGTGGGGCTGTCAGTATTAACTGTTCTGCATGAACCACATCCACCTCTTTTGTACTGTGTATTATATTGTGTCAGGGCCATCACCCACACATTGCACTGTTAAACATATAGGGAGATGGTGTACAACTGATATAATGGCAGGAAATAGGTTGAGTTGTATGACTGTGAGTATCTCAGGCTGCATTTTGCACCATCTCCAGCAAGAACTGGCTTTGCCATTGAGCACCCTATTCAACCACAGCCTAAATACAGGGTTCATTCCAGCAGAGTGGAGAAGTGTCATTGTCATCCCCTTGAACAAAGGTAGTGCCAATACTGAACCTGAAAATTATCACCCCATTAGCTTGACATGTTTGATCTGTAAAGCCATGGAGTGTATTATTATGGATCTCATAAACAAGGACATAGGCAATCTCCAAGCACTTGACCCCTCCCAGTTTGGATTCATCAAGTGCAGATCTTGCCTGTTGAAACTGATTGACTTGTTTGAGACTGTCACCAAGGCCCTGGATAAGGGAAAGTCAGTACATACAGCTTATCCTGACTTGGCCAAGGCCTTTGACACAATCCCCCAGTCAGGCATCATCAAGAGGCTAGCAAAACTTGGTATAAATCCTTGTCTCATTGGGTGGGTGGTCAACTGGCTCACTGACAGGACCCTCAAGGTCAAAATAGGTGCCTTCACCTCCAACAGCAGACCTGTCACTAGTGAAGTTCCCTAGGGATCTGTCCTGGGAGCACTACTGTTTGGCATCTACTTCTTAGAGGTCCAGGCAAAGACAAAAGGCCTGTGGCTGACTAAGTTTGCAGATGACTGTAAGTTGGGTGTTGTTATTGACTCCCCAAATGATGTTAACATACTGCAAGAGGGTCTCACAGCAACTAATCACTGGTGCCAAAGTCATAGCCACGAGCTAAATGCAAAAATATGTATCATCATACCATTCAGCAAAAACACAGCCCCTACTGATTATCACATCAACAGCAACCCCCTAAGCACACAACCTGTGGTGAGAGACCTGGGTACTCAGGTTAACAATCCCACATTCAACCATCATATAGGGGTAGTGGTCAGAAAAGTCTTTTACTTGGTTCATCTCATAAGTAAAGGGATTGCATCCAGAAAAAAGGAGGTTGTTGCCTCTCTGTTCTCCTCTCTCATTAGACCAATAATTGAGTATAAAGCTCCATTTGGCATGTACCTCTGCAAACATCTGCACCAACTGGAAAGACCTCCAAAATGCATCACAAAGAGAATCCATGGCCTCCAAAACCTGTCCTATGAGGACAGACTCAAATCACTATCACTCTACTCGGTACTGTACAGATTGCTCAGAGGTGATCTGTGTCTTGCCTACAAGGCCATTTTGGATCCTGCCCTACTAGAGATGTACATATCCATAGGTCTAACTTCTTGCACATTATCTGCTCAAAAGGCCTGAATCTAATATGCAAGATCAATAAAACCTGCTGGAGAGAGACAGGTTTGTCTTCCAGAAACTGCCATATCTCTGGAATAGACTTGCCATACATGTCAAACAGAGCACCTCGCTGACCCTCTTCAAGTGCAACCTTGATGAGTGGATGGGAAAACACAAATTTGTTCCAAGGGTTCCACCTGTGTCCCTCACTGACAGGGGTTACAGGTGCTGACTGAGGTTTCTTTTTGAGGATAAACTCTTGGCTAGGCTTATAAGGGCCCCAGGGCCATTAGCCTAGAAACCTCCTATGATCCTATGAACAGTTCCACTGTGTTACATGTGATTCATTCCCAACTTTGCATTTGGAGGTGATGTCACAAATCATTTTGAAACTATGTCTGAAATCTTAAGGCAAATACTCAGCTATGCCCAGACCTGGTTGTGGATGGCACCATCCATACTCAGCCACAGGAAATGGACAGCCTGCCATCTGACAGATTTGGATCAGACTTCAAACCCTGTCATCACTGGTAGTTACTCAAAGTATACCTGCCACTATTCCTCAGCCTATAATCTCAAGGGAACAAGTCATCTCCAAACTTTCTAAGGCTAAAAATGCAGCGTCAATGAGCCCTCACAACATCCCAGGTTGTCTTTTAAATAACTTTAGACTTTACCTAGCAGATCCACTTGGATCCCTATTTAACCAATTGCACTAGACAGCCTATGTTCCAGTAGAACTGTGGACATCAACTATGAAAGTTTATAAGAGCAATATTTAAAATTTGTCCCTATTTCTGGGCCTTTGTCCTTCCATTATTTTAGGGGTTGTCCAGATTTCTTGTTCTAAGAAATTGAGAGGTATGGGCAGGTCAAAATATGTGGGATGCACATGCTTTCCCTCATCCATGGCTTTGGTATTCTTCTCAGAGAAGTCAGCCAGATTTAACAGACATGATCTACCCTTAATGAATCTGAACTGGATTGGTTCCAGAGTAGGGAGATTACCTATGTCCTTATTGATAAGGTCCATGATGATTATTTCCATGGTTTTACTGATGATGCTATTCAGACTTATGTGTCTATAAATCCCTGGTATGTTGCTCCCCCCCCCCTTGTGCAGAGGGATGACTGTTATTGTGCATCCATCGTCTAGAGGAAAGCCAAATGCAGACTAATCAGGTTCCACAATTTTTCTTTTTTTTTTCTTACATGCTTTTTGCCAACCCCAAAACTCAACCATGCTTGCTGACTAGCAGGCTTGCTGCAGTCAGACAAGGTTCAATTGTTCCCCATTAGACAAAATGTCACTAGTTATTGGCATGAGAGCTTTTTGTGGAGGGCATTTAAAAAGGCAGTCATGAGGGTGTTTTTTCCTCATTGGCATTAGTGAAATAAGTGCAATAATGATGGTTCTAAAGTCTCGTCTGTGATTGAGGGGTATGCAATATGTATGACTGCAAAAGTTGCCAATAAGCCTTCTCCATGTGAATTTCTTTTTCTTCTGCACAGCTGCAGTGAGCTCTACTGGTGAGCCTAACACTGCCATTCTCTGAGGGACAGTGGCAGCGCATAACTGGCTCTATACTACCATCACACTGAGTGGGCTCACCCATCTTCTCTTGTTATCTATGTCAGGTATCTGATCTGATAATCAAAGATGGGTCAACAATGCCATAGGCAGGGCTTTATCTCTCTATGCCAGAGAAGCTGACATATCAAGATCTACAGTATTATACAAACCACAAATGTAGCATCAGCTGATGCATCTTTGTTAACCCAGTGCAAGGACTCCTCACTTTGAGGCTTCAAATCAGATTCCAACCAATTCACTGATATTCAGGGATGTTCAGGGGGGAAGGAGTTCTCCAATGCCTGCCAGGTTTTCCTCTTACACCATAAATGCTTTCACCAATCCTTTCCTATTAGGTATGTATGCAGCTGATTCAGATGATGTCTGAGAAGTTATAACTCCCACAAAATATGGAGAAGGATCACAGGACATTTCTCCATTGTTTCTCAAATCACTAAGAGTGGAATATTTCTCTACCTCAGTAGCATCATGATTACCAAAAAGGGGGTTATATTTACTTATGTTCTCTCAAATTAACTGAATAGAGTAAACACTCACCATTTACAGTAGTCATTTTGTTTGAACCAGCAAGTCTAACAATCCCTGCTATTAACCTTCTTCTCTGAGACATGTGTGCAACTATCCACCACAAGCACTAGCTACATTCCTCTCATGTATCTATTTATTTAGAACATTGCTCATTGCTCATTTTATCTGTTAAAAAAGTTTATGTTCCTTGAAGTTCAACAGTGAAATGGTCTGTATATTGATTGTTAAGAATTTTTTGTCTAATGTCAATGGTGAATAATGGTGAATCCTAGGGTCATAGGATCATAGGAGGTTACTAGGCTACTGGCCCTGAGGCTTTTATAAGCCTAGCCAAGAGTTTAGCCCATGTTTAGATAAGTCAGCACCGATGTCCCTGTCCAGCAGGGACATGACTGGAATCTCAGGGCTATATTTTCTGTTTCCTATCCAGTTATCCAGGTTGCACTTAAAAAGGGGTAAAGAGGTACTCTGCTTGATGTGGAGAGGTAGTCCATTCCATAGATGGGGGAGTCTCTGGAACACAAATCTTTCCTGGCAACAAGTCCTTTTGATGTCTTAGAGCAGGTTGAGGAGGCACGTGTGAGTTACTCAAGTGGAGCTTGACTTGCAGACATGCAGCAGTCCCGTCAAGGTGGGGTCCATGATTGCCTTGTATGCCATACAGAGGTCACCTCTGAGGAGTCTGTATAAAACTGAGTAGAGGGAGAGGGCTTTTAGCCTATCTGTGTATGGTAGATGTTTGAGGCCCTGGAGTCTCCTGGTGAGGAACCTCTGTGGTATCTCTAGCTGCTGCATGTGCTTTGCGAGGTACATGATGAAAGGGGCATTGTACTCAATAATGAGCCTTATAAGGGAAGAATACAGGGATGTTATGACCTCCTTGTCCCTGGATGAGATACCCTTATTTATGAGGTGGGCCATGTAGAAGTCTTTCCATACAACAGAAGCAACAAGGTGGACAGAAGTTAGTTTGCTATCAACCTGGATGCCCAAATTCCTCATGACTGATTGCATGCTTAGGACATTGTTAATTTGTGGGGATGTCACTCTCCCCAAAGGGGATGATGATGCATTTTTGTATTCAGCTTGAGGCCATGTTTCTGGCACCAGTCATTTGTCTCAGTGAGACACTCTTGGAGGATGTCTACATCACTAGGGGAATTGATGACACCACCCAACTTGCAGTCATCTAAAAACTTGGTCAGCCATAGCCCACTGGTTTTGGCCTGTACCTCAGAAGAGTCTATCCTAAATAACAGAGGCCCCAAGACCAAACCCTGGGATACACTGCTTGTTACGGGTCTACTTCTTTAGGTGGCTTTCCTTATTTTGACTAGGTGTGTTCTGTCAGTGAGCCTGTTTGCAACCCATCTGGTAACATATGGATAGATGCCTAGTTGAGAGACTTTATCTGTTATGCTCAGGAGGGGAATAGTGTCAAAGGCTTTGGCCAGATCAAGGTAGGTGGTGTGCACCGTCTTCCCCTTGTCCATGGCATTGGTGACTGTCTCAAAGAAGTCAAAAAATTTAGCAGACATGACCTCCCCTTAATGAAGCCAGACTGTGTGAGATCAAGTGTTTGGAGGTTGCCAATCTCCTTGTTAATGAGGCCCATGATAATCCATTCCATGGCCTAGCAGATCAGGTTAGTTAGGCTGATGGGTCTATAATTTCCCAGATTAGTGGGCGGTCCACTTTTGTGTAAAGGGATGATAGTTGCTGTCCTTCACTTAGCTGGGACAAAGCCAGTACTCAGGATTTGGTTGAATAGGGCACCTAACGGTGCTGCAAGTTCCTGCCTGAGTTCACATAGGATGCAGCCTGGCATGTTATCAAGTCCCATGGATGCTGTATTTTTTCCCTTTGAGAGAGCAGTGATGACGTGTTCCCTAGATATAAGTGGAAGGGAGCAGATACTGGGGATGTTCTGATTTACTGATGGGGGGGCACAGGGGTGATAATTTCACTGAATCTGTCAGCCAGCAAGTTAGCTATATACACTATATGGAAATTATAATATGGTGTCCTTGACCACCAGTTCTGAACAGATCTGGGTGCTTCCTTTGAGGTTGCGGACATATGTGAAGAAGGCCTTATGATGGTCTCTAGCAGATGTGGCCAATTTGGACTTGAAGTTTGCTTTGGAGGATTTCACTAGTGCTCTTATTTGCTTGTTCAGACAAAGGAGACATTGCTACTAATTGGGCACCTACTCCTTCATGGTCTTGGACAGCAATTTTTCCCTTTGTTAGTAGTGTTGGGTATTCCTGATTCCATGCTTCTATATAAATGCCCATATTGTGCTTCAGTGTAGTTTTGGATATTGGTGCCAGTTCCTACAGAGGGGGAGGGGGCTGTGAAGCTGTTTACACCAACCCCCAGGAGACTGTAATCAGCTTTGGAGAAATTTGCATGTCTGATCCTAGTTGGAGGGAGGTTGGGTGAGATGGTGACTTCGAAAATGACCATTTTATGGTCAAATTTTACCAGGGAGGATGATACTATAGAGATGCTGCAGTGGTTACTCATGTTGGTTAATACCAAGTCCAAGATATTATCACCTCTTGTGGGGGTATCGACTAGCTGTTGCAAGGCATTTGCGTTGACAAAATTGCAGAATCTCTGGGCTTTTGTGTCCTGGCATGAGCAGTTCTTCCAATCTATGTTTGGGAAGTTAAAGTCACCCAGGATCAGGGTAAAGGGTTGAATTTTGATAGATTTGAACAGGTCCAAATAGGTGGATTGGGCATCTTGAGTCAGATTTGGGGGGCGGTTGCTAGCTAAGATTTGAATAGGGTTTTTTTCAATTGTTAACTGCACCTGGAGTGTCTCCTGTATGTCATACAATTTGACCAGCCTGTTGGTATGTATGTCTTTAAGGTATAGTGAAACTCCGCCTCCTTTGGCTTTACTGCTCACAGTTTGGGGTCTGAATGTATGATAAGATAAGTAACTAGAGATAAGGCTGGGGTGCTCTCAGCAACTTTGAACCAGGTTTCTGTGACTGCACAAATGTCAGCATTTTCCAGTGTTAAGAATGCTTGCAATTAGTGCGGTTTCATGTTTAGATTCCTAACGTTAAGGAGCTTGACCTTTAATTTGCATTTTGTTGAAATTTTTATGTTGGTTTTATCAACCTCAGGACTTTTCCTAAAAAAGGCACTATGGGGAGAGGGAAAAACCTTTGCCAGAAGACTGAAGCCCAGGTGAGACAGATGCAGGCCATCTCTGGCAAAGCTTTGTGGTCTGTCAATCATATCTTCCCAAACTGTCAGGTACTGGATTCCCCTGAAATGACACCAGAAACTAAGCCAATTGTTAAAGTCAATCATTTTCATCAAAGCAATATTTTTAAGTATTAAGTAAAACATTTTAACTAGTCTCTGAGCTTCCTAGCTGAAGTTGTTAGTAAGCTAATACTAAGTGTTCCGCATTTAGGAAATTGTTTTCACTTTATGAGAGGCTGTGTTCAACATTCTTGAGATGGAAGGTTGAAAGCAATGACTACCTCCTTTATTTGACTTTGGACAGTCCTGTCCACCCACCAAGCAACTTCAGGAACACAGAAATGCCATTCAAATTCACTGAAATAGAAGCCACAGGTGGAGACCAGGCTTGGAATTGCATATTGAAAACTTAAGTAGTATTCTGAAATTCATAACAACATAAGTAATAAGAACTGCAACTGAATAAACGCCAAGGTTGACATTAGACACACATACATCATAACTCCCATAATCATCACCCATGAACCACTTTAACCAGAGCTAGGATTATAGTCTCCCATTTCTGTCACATAAAAAGATAACTGATTTCAATTTGACTACTTTACACTCAAGTTACAAGTGTTCTAATTAAATTGAAAGTTGACCATCTTTACTACTTTTAATTCCAAATGAAATGTCTTTCTTTACTCATTTGGTGGTAATTTCTCTCACTCACTCTCTCACTCTTCTTTTCTGTATGTGTGTGTGTAAGTATGTGCAAAAAAAAAAAAATATATATATATATATATATATATATATATATATATATGGTTCTACCTGACATAATCGACACACCAGAAGACCAACAACGCAATCACCGAAACCACATAACCGACAGTGCAAAAACACGAAACCCCACATGCCCGACAACGAAATAACCGACGGTACACAAACACGAAACCTCATACACTGCACACACTACAATCACAACAATCAACAAACAAAACACATTCCCTGTCCAAAAACCACACACACAACACAAGCACACCAAAACCCCTACAAACCCACACTAAACCTCACATACACAACTATCTACAACCCTAACCCAAACCCTAACCCTAAGGTCCGTCACTATCGCATACTCAGCTAACCCGCGCCCTAACCCTAACTCACTTAACCCGCCCTAACCCAAACACAATTACTACGCACACTTACCTGACCGCTCCTAACCCTAACTCACTTAACCGCCCTAACCCAAATACAATCACTACCGCACACTTACCTGACCGCTCCTAACCCTAACTCACTTAACCCGCCCTAACCCAAACACAATCACTACGCACTTACCTAACCCGCGCACTGACCCTAACTCACTTAACCCACCCCTATCCCCACACACCGTCAATATCCACACTTAACTTACTCGCACCCAAACGTCCGTCACTACTGCATACTTACACAGCCTTTTCCCATGTCGGCATCCTCGGCGTCGGTGTTTTCATCCGTCGCGTCGGTCTTCTGAACTGTCGATCTTCTGGGCCTCGCGATTCGCTTGTCGGTCTTCTGGCATTTGGACTAACTCAGGTAGACCCATATATATATATATATATATATATATATATATATATATATATATATATATATATATACATACATACACTGTGTATAGATATATATATATATATATATATATATATATATATATATATATATATATATATATATATATATATATATATATACACACACACATATATATATATATATATATATATATATGTGTGTGTGTGTGTGTGTGTGTGTGTGTGTGTAGCAATTTTAATGAGCACTTAAGATCTAAATTAGATTAAAGAAAAAAGAAAGGAAAAGAAAAACATATATTTATTTTACACATCCAGTGCAAACAGCAGCTCTGTTTGACTTATGGATCTCCAGTAAACAAAGGAGATACTGTACTTTCTTCCTGTTTCAAAAATAACCCTTTTTTGATATATTTTGATAGTCCACATAGCTCCTGCAGTTAGTGTGCTGCCTCAAATTTTTTCTCGTTGTAGGGCTTGCCCAGATGTCTCTTCCAACCCTCTGATATAGGGAGTTCATTAGGTAGTCAGTAGTCATTTGTGATCCAGAAAATGGCACTAATTGGGCTGACATACTCCTCACTTCCACAGTCTTCTTTCTATGTGGTCCTCTGGTTGAGGAATTAACTTCCTGAACTAAGTCATTCAATGATCTTTCTCTTTTATTAGAGTAAATGACATTTAATACCCTGCAGAGTGTTGCCTAGCTAGAACTTTATGAGAATATTTTTACACTCCACACTGCAACACACGTTTAAAGGTACTTTGCCTATTTCCTCTAGCCAGCATGCTGCAAGCACCCTCCCTTCTAGAACAAAACAAGGGGTGTTGGACTCAACTCATGATGATAGGTTGCATGTCCTTGACAACCAATCAACATTTCTGTTGGCTAGGTTGGGCCAGTGAATTTACTGTGTATTGATAGGGCTAGAGGATACCCACCAGCACAAGTTTTCATTGCCAGAAATCTGCCTACTCATCCATTGCAGTGAGCCATGATCAGTTAGTAAAGTGAAGCACCTAACTAACAAGCAGTACTATAAGGCATAGAAGGCCCACGTTATAACTTACTAGACACAATATCTCAGTGACAGAGTATTTCCTTTCTGTATTTCTCAGCTTTTTGCTGATATAGCACACACTGTGCTCCTCACCTAGAATGTTTGGGAGAGCCGTAATTCTAAATATGTTTCTGATGCATCATTATATAGGGTTGAAGTCTTCAGTAAAACCAGGAATCATTAGCACAAGTTAAGAATACATGATCTTTTTTACTTCCATAAATGCTCTCTTTGTCTCAAAAGATCATTTTACCTTGCCATGACCTTTCCTTTTGGTATAAGCTGTCAAGGGATAGGCAATAATTGCAAAAACAGGCTTAGGCATTCTCTAGTACTTAGTCCAAGGAAAGCTTTCATGTGCAGTTTAGCTGAGAGACAGGCCAGTTTTTTATGGTCACTGTTTTTTTCCTAGCTGTGTTCTTACCACACCCTTCCTTTAACATATCGTAAGTACTTGGCTTTCACTTTCCAATTTAGCTTTTTTTTTCAGCATTTATGCTCAAGCCTGCCTGTCTGTCTTATATATCCTAATACAACCTGACTTTTGGTAAGTGGACTCCAAGTGCTCTGAGTGAATGATCACTTCATCCAGACATGCAGCAGCTTATGTGAGCAGGACATCAATATTTTATCCATCAGCCTTTGAATGGTGATTGGGTCTTTATGCCAGAAAACAATAAAACTGTGTACTGAAATATACTATCATGGTTTACAAAGGCTATTTTTTCTTTTAGCAGATAGGATACCTGGCATATCATAATATCACTTTGTTAAGTCAAGTGTGGTGAAGTATCTGGCCTTTCCTAAATGGTCTACCATCTTTGGGAATGAGTTAGCTATTGAACTTTGAGATGTTATTTAGTTTCCTACTACAGAATCTGATAGTTTCATCCAGTTTGGAAATGAGACTACTGCGATGCTACACTAACTTTTCTAGAAACACCTAGTCTGAGAATCTTTTGAAATTCTCATCTTAAGAATTGTTTATATGGCTCTGGTATACTATAATATCCTAATATAGTCTTCACTCCAAGTCTTCCCAGCAATTCCAAAGAAAACTCTTTTATTTCTTATTAAGACATTATCTGTGTTCCTGCTTTTCTGATTTTGAAAGGGATTCCTCTCACAGCACTTCAGGAAGACATTATGTGGTCTCTCCTCTATGAACTTCAACTTACAAGCTTTCTACAGCATTTTTTGTTTCTTTATTCAATGTAATCAGTACATTACTGCAATATATTTGCTTTGGCTTTCTTTTTCTGGCTTGCTAACAGTGTAGTTCACTGCATTTTTTTCAGTCACCTGAAATACTCATTATCTCTTGGCCAGAAATGTATTTGCCATGGTGGGTGCTAACACTAATACTGGTCCTGCTGGGTTAAATTCTCTGAGTCATTCATATGAAGAAAACAGAGCTGAAGCCTGTGGCACCATGCATATCAACAGTGTGCACAGCCATTTTTCCATTCTTTCACAGATGTGGCCTCATTTCAGTCAACATACTTTCAGTTTTGTCTGTTACAGATCACAGAGGGTTTTACCCAGCAACATAAAAAAATACTTAAAAACAGCATTTTTTTTAACAAATGTTATCATACAGACAGTGGAAATCCAGTAACCTCTGCTTTTCTGGAGAATGGCTGCAAAGTCTTTTCCAGTTTACTTCAGACACATTACAGATTCCTTTTGGACTTCACTTATAGCTTGTTGGAGACTCCAGCTCTCATCCTCTTCTAGACCCAGAGATGAGGAATGTGATTCCCTTATGAAGGAGTGACCATAATATACTCCCAGAAGATGCAGCTGCTCCCTGTTAGTTACCATGGCCATTTGCCATTGTGTTTCATTTGCATGACATACATTCTGGTAATAATTATTCTCAGATGACTAGCATGCTTTCCAGACTCTGTAGTCAATATATTACAATATATATATATATATATATATATATATATATATATATATATATATATATATTTATATATATATTTATATATATATATATATATATATATATATATATATATATATATATTTATATTTATTTATTTATTTATCTTGCTGACTGGGATAATTTCACTGGTCAGGAAATCCTGCTTTTCATTTGATTCTAGTGAAGAATAATCTCCAACCCATGAGAATAAAAATGCATACAGTAATGTTGTAATACAGTGTCTCCAACCTTTTTTTGTATCATGGACCAATTTCATGTAAGGCAAGTTTCCATGGAACGGCCATCGCACCCGCATGATAAGCTAGCAATAATGCCTGACAGGAAATGTGTTAATGTGTAACTAACGCCCAACCAGGGGTCTACACCCCTAGAAGGGTTTTATTTACATATTAACATTCACTCTGGAGGGCATTATTGTGCTTAGAGAATGGGATGTCTGTAAAATTGTTGTATTGTACTTATTTATTTAAATACTATATTATTTTTTTAATATATTTTTGATGTACAATAGTTCCTCTGCCTAATGTTTCAAACTTGCTGTAGTATATGTTAATGGTGTTGGAGGAAGTATTTTACATTTACATCCAAAATATATCATTTAAAAAATATCTAGGCATTTACTTTATTTTTTGATCCCTTACTCCTAAAACGTTTGGTTTGTTTTCAGTCATTGGAGATTGAAGTTACTAAATAATAGCATACATTTCAGTTTTAGACAATTGTCTTCATAAAATTCATACTAACACAACTCTTTTTATTTAAGCAAGTTTGCAATCTTGAAATCTGTTCCTATTTTTTACCCTTTGTTCCCTCTTTATTTTAGAGTTTATCCAGATTTCTTCGGCTGAAAGGTCCAGAGGTATGCAAACATCTTTACTGTCGCTCTCTCACTCTCTCATGCACACCTCTGTTTCAGAAAATGTATGCTAACACAAATACCAATAATCAAGTAAAATATGTTCCTATTTTGAGCCTTTGTCCCCTGTTTATTTTAGGTTTATCCAGATATCTTGTGCCAAGAGTCAACACAGCATACCTTTCAACTGTCCAGATTTTTGCAGAATGTTCAGATTTTTCGCTTGTGTGTTTGATCCCATCCTCATAAAATGTGTAGTTTTGTGATAAATGACTGGGGATTGAAGTCATTAAATAATGAAAGGCATTTGAATTTCAGACTTGATATCATTCAGATAATACATTCTAATGGAAACCCTGTTGCCCCATGTTATTTGTGGCTCTGTCCAGACATCCTGTGCGAAGAAGTTAAGAGGTATAGTCGAGAGGTATGCAAACCTCTTACCTGCTGCTGCCAGGGATCACTCTCATTCTTCACTCTTTGAACCCCTCTCTCTCACATACACACACACACACACACACACACACACACACACACACACACACACACACACACACACACAGAGTCTCTTTTGCATTCATGCATGCATTCAACCTCACATGCAGACAGATACATACACACACTTTTTTCAATTTAATTTATTTTTATTTTACACTTGCTAAACAACAAAATGCTGCTTAGAGAGTGTAAAATAATGCCTTTGCCAATCTGACTGTTTACTCTTTATCATGCACACATACACAGTCTCTTCTGCTTTCATACACACATACATTCTGCTTTCATGCATGCATTCATTCAGACACACAGAAACGTAAACGCAATCATACAAATACATACACACATACCCCTGGATTCAGTAAACTTCCATGCAGGAATAGCTTATTCCTGCATGGAAGGGACTGTTCCCGTGCAGCATGGCAGTGCGCCATGCATATGTATGAAGGCATGCTGCCATGCTGTAATACGGACATGGTTCTGTGTACAAGTGTAGGGTAGTGTGTGTCTGAGAGAAGTGCTGTCACAATATACATGCCCCTTCACACCAGAATTGCCATACAGCAATTTAAATAGAGTGAGAACACTTGTAACACCCCCAATCCATCAAGGTATGAAATCTGGACAAAGCCATAAGGGACAATCGTCCCTACAAAGCCAGAAAGTTGATAGAATAACAGGTTTAGCATTAGCATGGATATTCTAAAGGGTACAAAGTAAAAAACACAACAGATATTTTTTTTTCAAATATGGAATAAAGTTTAAGTGTAGCTGTGTGGGTGTGTCCATTGCTTATCTATGCTTAGTCCAGCTTAAATGGCACGATAAGTTAAATAGCACTAGACATCCAACATAGGCATAAGTGCAATAGTTTAGTGGTTAGAGTGTACACTTGCATGTAGTCATTCACAGTTCAAGCTTCAACAAAGCCATTTCCATTATGTATGTGTAAACATTGCAATTTTAATTTATTTGTATGTTTATGTAGAAAGTAACTTATATTTCTCAACCAGAGTAGTGTATTAAGCCCGGATGTTAGGTGTCAGTGTAATAAAGTAGTGAAACCCCCCTGTAAACACAAATGCCCCATACAGTTTAGTCACACAAGAATAAATGTAATTACAGCACATTGGGGGATGTCAGAGAAGGTAAACAAATATATATTATGTAATGAACGATGAATCAATCACATACAGGTGGTAGTCCAATAAAATAAAACATAAGCAATGCTAAGCACTGCACAGCTATGCTGTCCGGGTGTAAGAATTGTGTATATATGAATACTAAGCAATGAGTAGCCCAGCTAAATGGATTTGCCCATTAATAAGCAGTGCTGAACCTGCCTCTTTAAGCACTGCCAACCTTAGCTAAGCAGGTTTGCCCGTAGCTTAGCTTAGCTCAACATATTCAAAACCATTCAATCATGGCAAAGGGCAGAAAATTGGTCGTATTTAAACCCCGCAGGTGGGAATACAGCTCATAACTAGTTGTGGCTCTCTACTGTAGGCAGTATGGCAGGTGGAGATGGCATGTGCTTGTGGGTGCAGCACTGTGTTATACAGGAGTCCAAGGTCATGGTAGGACTCCTGGTAAAAAACAATGATGTGAGACTGCTGCAGGACCAGTACCAGGGCTCCCAATATAAAGCAGAAGCCTGGAAAAGTCTCACCCATGATCTAACCAGTGCCACTGCTATCCCTTGGACTGGCACCACTATGCCAACTTGAAATGGAGGAACAGGGAACTCTTGGAACAGTGGGTCAAAGAAGCAAGACAGAGGGGTGATGTCACAGCAGTGTGTAAGTATTCATAACAATAACTGTTTACCAAAATCCAGCCTGTGTATGTAATAGATAGGTATGCCTAAATGTTTCTCTATTTTCATTACAGCTCCAGCTGAGTGGGCTGCGAATCAGGAAGCTCATGCCAGTAGGTTGCAAAGGCTGAGTTGCGAGGCTGGTAAGTAACAATCCTGCTTGTAGTAGTCATACCAAATAAATATAAAGGAGTAGAATGTCACCTGGCAGTATAGAAAATGTGTATGGTTTGTACTGAATAAACCAGGCAATATGACAGTAATAGTCCCATATTTAAATAAAAGTGTAACTGCCTGGCAATAAAGTTCTAAATCCGGGACTGGTTGTGTTTACTCTGGTATTGTATGCCATGAAATGTTGCATTCACCAAGATCTGATATCTGAATAGTAATCTTGTGTTAACCACTGTTTCCCACACTATGCTACATAAAAAACATGTGCAGGAATGTCTGTATAAGAATGTTGTAATTACAAGGTCAGATTGTACAACCGATAGAGACTTAGACAGAAAACATTGAAGGAAGAGATAGCAGCTTCTCAAAAAAACTCACTCTGATGAAACACAAATGGTTTTGTTTTCAGTAGACACAGGCATGGTTCAAATCCCTGGAGTGGTAGTAAGCTATTGGTATCATTCAAAGGGGATGCAGTGTCTGTCAGCCTGGGATGACATGCTCGACAAGCCACGTTGCTTCACCAGGGACGGCTTGCACCTGTCACTCTTAGGCTTCCGAATGCTGGCTAAGTCTCTTAGGTTCATAGGTTCATAGGTTTATACTAGGCTATCTGCCCTAAGGCATTTATAAGCCTAGCCCAAATTTTCGTGGCTTACGCCACCCCTTATATGAAAAAATACTGTGCCCATTAGTTTGTTGTGCCTCTGTCCAGCAGTGAAACAGAGATGATTCCCGGGATAAACCTACGATCTCCCATCCACAGGTCAAGATTTCTCTTGAACAGAGCCAGCGAGGTGCTCTGCCTCACATGGACCGGGATTTTGTTCCACACCATAGGGAGTCTCTGAGTGATAAATCTATACCTCCAGCACGTCCTATTTATATCCGTGCTAAGGTTTAAGTCGCTTGCTCTAGTGGTTTTGGTGGATTTGGATTTTTTGAGGTGG
Organism: Protopterus annectens; assembly: GCF_019279795.1. Lineage (NCBI taxonomy): Eukaryota > Metazoa > Chordata > Ceratodontiformes > Protopteridae > Protopterus > Protopterus annectens. The sequence continues at coordinate 1,941,376,888 of NC_056733.1, read as the reverse complement.
AGCGTGTCCATTAATTCCGGGTTGGACATGGCCTTGTATGTCAGGCACATGTCACCTCTGAGCAGACGGTATGCAACTGAATAGAGCTGGAGTTTCTTCAATCTGGCAGCATATGACAGATTTTGGAGTCCCTTTATCCTTTTGGTGAGGAACTTTTGGGGTCTCTCCAATTGCTGCAGATGTCGGGTGCGATACATCCCGAATGGGGCATTGTACTCGATCATTGGTCTGATAAGTGAAGAGTACAGGGGAACAATGACCTCACTAGATCTGGATGTGAATCCCTTCATGATCAGGAGGGCAATGTAGAAGGTCTTTCTAACCACTTTAGCAATGTGAGTGTCAAAAGAAAGGCCACTGTCAACCTGGGTCCCCAGGTCCCTGATAACCTCTTCTGTGCTTAGTGGATTGCCACCTATATGGTAGCTTGCGGTTACCTTGTTTTTCCCGAAGGGTATGACTATACATTTTTTGGCATTTAACTTAAGGCCATGGCTCTGGCACCAGCTATCTGTTTCCATGTGTCCCTTCTGAAGGATATCCGTGTCCGATGCACTTTCCACTATGGTGCCCAGTTTGCAGTCGTCTGCAAACTTTGTTAGCCAAAGTCCTCCCATGTTGGCCTGTACTTCTGAGAAGTAGATGCCGAACAATAGGGGGCCAAGGACCGAGCCCTGTGGGACACCGCTTGTGACCGGCTTGGAGTCTGACATAGTGCCAGCAACTCTAACCCTGTGGGTTCATTCCTTAAGCCAGTTTGCAACCCATCTTGTGACATATGGGTTTACATTTAAGCTGGTAAGTTTTTCTACAATACCCGAGTGGGGTATTGTGTCGAAGGCCTTTGCAAGGTCAAGGTCGGCTGTATGGACTGCCTTTCCCTCATCAATGGCCTTGGTGACTGTTTCGAAGAAGTCGACCAAGTTCAAAAGGCATGATCTGCCCTTGACGAAGCCAAACTGGGTCGGGTCCAATGTCTGCAAGTCCCCTATATCTTTGTTTATGAGCTCCATTATGATCCTCTCCATAGCTTTGCAGACTAGACTTGTTAAGCTTATGGGGCGGTAATTACCAGGGTCCGTAGAGGCACTGCCTTTGTGAAGTGGGACTACAGTTGCCGTACGCCACTCCTTGGGCACATATCCTGTGGTAAGGCTGAGATTAAACAGCTGCTTTATGTGCGGGTTTAATTCCTCATTTAGCTCGTGTAACACACAGCTGGGGACACCATCCGGTCCCATTGATGCTGTGTTTTTAGCTTTAGAGAGAGCAGTTTTCACCTGCGCATTTGAGATGTCTGGGAGGCTACACTCTGCTGGGATAGTTATCTCTCCTTTGGGGGGGAGAGGGGGGTGAAGTTTGCACTGAACCTGTCTGCCAGTATGTTGGCAATGTCTGTGGGTTCAGTGATTTTTGTATCATTTTGGACTAATTCTGAGCATATCTGGGAGTTTCCACCCAGGTTCCTAACATAGCTGAAAAAGGCCTTATGATTGTCCTTTGAATCCATGGCAATTTTTCTCTCAAAGTTGGCCTTAGTTGATTTTATGAGTGCTCGTATTTTTTTACTAATAATGATCAGGGTGACTTCCCTTTTATGGATTTTGTTCTATCATGTAATAGCTTTCTCCTCTTATTGTAAAGTTTGTTAATGGCTGGGGTCCACCTGACTGGACGTTTGCCCTTTGTGGAAAGAGTCTTGGTTTTATTTGGGATTGCCTGATCCATGCAGTCCTGGAGGTGTACATAGAAGGCATTTGTAAGGGCTTCCGCAGCTTGGGTTGTGGTTTCCACTGGCTCAGGGGCCTTGAAGGATACCACACCAGTCTTGAGTAGTGTGAAGTTTGCTTTAGAGAAGTTCTTCACTGTGGTCTTTTTGTTTGGGGTGGGGCGGGATGTGGATTTCCAGTGAGATTAGTTTATGATCAGATCTCACCAATGAGGGATATACTTCCGTGTGGAGCATTTTGTCCCCATGTTTGTGATAATGAGATCTAGTATATTTTCTCCTCTCATGGGAACAGTGACTAGCTGTTCCATGGCATTTGAATTTATGAACTCCAGGAACCATTGGGCTAGAAAGTTAGGGCTTGAGTAATGCTCCCAGTCTATATTCGGGTAGTTGAAGTCACCTAATATGATGGTGTTTGGAGATACATTTATACCCTCCAGTGTCTTCAGGAAGGCTGTGTGGGGTTCCTGAATTTGAGAGGGTGGCCTGTAGCATGCTACAATTTGTAGAGCAGTTTTGCCTATGGTTAGTTGCACCTGGATGGTTTCCGAGCTTGATGCGTTGCCACCAACCTGGAGGTGTGGGTATCCTTTATGAATATGGATACACCCCTCCTTTTGTGGTGTGGTCCGGGTTTTGGGTCCGGGCATGATGTGAGGTAAAACCTAATAGTGCCGGGGTGCTCTCAGGAGCATTGAACCAGGTTTCAGTTACAGCACAGACATCGATGTTCTCCATACTGAGAAGGGCCTCGAGTGTGTGCATTTTGAGATTTAGACTTCTGGCATTGAGCAGCATTACCCTCAGTTTCTTCCCATTTTGTTTTCTAGGGTGGTAGGTTTAGAATTTGAGCCTTGCCTAAAAAGGCACTATGGGGTGGCAAGAGCCTTAGCCAATATCCGGAATACCAGGGTGACAGGTGCAAGCCGTCCCTTGCGAAGCAGCGTGGCTTGTCAAGCATGTCATCCCAGGCAGACAGACACTGGATCCCCTTTGAATGACACCAGACATTAAGCCAATTGTTAAAGCTGATCATCTTGTCTCTATATTGTGGCATCATTCTTGGTGAAGGAAGGATACTGGTCAGGGTCAGGGTCATACCTGCCTGGGCTACATAATCAGAGAGCTCCTCTATGTCTCTTTTCATGTAGTCCAGGGAGGTATGTCTCAGGTCGTTCACACCAGCACGGACAATGACTGTGTCATATTTGTACTTGCCGTGGAGTGACCAGAGTGCTTGTGTTATGTGGTGGATTCTAGCGCCCGATAGGCAGCTTACTGTGACCCTCTCCTTGTTCAGCCTGGTTGGTGGGACATCAGTGTGTCTGACTATGGAGTCACCTATGACAAGTATGTTTGGTGTTGTATTTGGCCTTAAGTGCTGTGACTGCTTTGCACACTGCTTTTGTGGTGTATGTGTTGCTTGTGGGGTGTCTTGAGGTAGCAGTTGTTTGGGTGTCTGCTTTGGAGGCCTCTGCTGTTTAGGTAAATTTTTACTCAGAACCTCCGAGTATGTCTTTGTGTGTTTATGTGTTTGATTCAGTGGTGTGGTAGCATTATGTGAGTCTGGTTTTGTGGTGTGTATAGTTGCCTTCTCCTCCTGTCTGGTCTTGCCAGTCCTGAGTTGATAGAGCTCAGCCTCCAGTTTGGCTAAATAGCTGCATCTCTCGCAAGTATTTGTGTTATGTGGGAGGAGGAGAGGGTTGTCTGTGTACATGAGGCAGTTATAACATTGCCTCAAGATTCCCAGATTCACCAGCTGGACCGGAGAGGAGATTGACAACTGACCTTTGGACATGCTAGAATAATATTGGGAATTCCTTAATAATTGAAAACAAGGGCCAGTGGGGAGTGAGGGTGTAGTGCTTTTAATTTTTAGTGCTGACTTATATAATTGCTTTAGTGAACAAGTGCCAGGTAACTTGAGTGCAATGTGTTACAAGTAACTAAATGCAAAAACGACAAACAGTAACTTTCTTTCAAGTGAAACAAGGAACTAGTACAGTAAGCAATGCAGATATCACTAGTGATCCACAGAAGCTGAGAAGCCGCGTATTAGGTGGAATTAGCTTCCAGGGAAATAACAAGCAAACAAACAACAAGCATATAAACAAAGCTAGATTCAGCAGGCCTGGATCTAGTCTATGCTAGAGCAAACAAGGTGTACCAATTTCAGTAAGATACAGTTCAAATATTCAGGCACTAAAAACCTTTAACCAGAAATTCCCAGCTCTGAAGGGCAGAGTCCAGCCTCTTCTCCCACAAGAGTGCAGACCACGAACCTTCTTAATGTAAAATAACTGGCCTGAAGCCCAAGTGCCTAAACCAGAACTAATACCCTTGGACACTGGGCTCTCAATCAGCAGTTCCCAACTTAGAAGGAGGAAAGCTACCTGTCCTGCCACCACAGTGCTTGCCACAAACCTTCCTAATGTAAAACAACTGGTCTGAAGCCCAAGTGCTTAATCCAAAAGACTTAGAATGATAGCTACACTTTAATCAAGTTACAACCAAGCAGTAATAAATACAATTGAATACTTTAGAGAATGTCTGGATTAGTGCTCAAGTTACACAAACAAAGCTAGATCCAGTAGGCTTGAATCCAGTCTATGCCACAGCAAACAAGGCGCACCAACTTCGGTAAGAAGCAGTTCAGATATGCATGCACTATAAGCCTTTAACCAGAAATTCACAGCTCAGAAGGGCAGAGTCCAGCCTCTCCTCCCACAAGAGTACAGACCACGAACCCTCTTAATGTAAAATAACTGGCCTGAAAGCCCAAGTGCTTAAACCAGAATTAATACACTTTTAGAATAACAGACACTGAGCCCTCAATCAGCAGTTCCCAACCTAGAAGGATGTAAGCTACCTGTTCTGCCACAACAGTGCAGACCACAAACCTTCTCAGTGCAAAACAACTGGTCCGAAGCCCAAGTGTTTAAACCAAAAGGCTTAGAATGAGTTACACCAAGCAGTAATAAATACAACTGAGTATTTTTAAGATGATGCAAAAGTAAAATGAAGTAGGTAGAAACACAAGTACAGTAAAAGCAGATACATTTTTTTTTTTTTTTTTTGTTATCTGAACAAGTGCTCGCCACCCCCATAGTGCCTTTTTTAGGCAAGGTTCAAAAGACAAACCCACCTCCATAGAAAATAGCAGAAACAAAAAACTAAGGGTAATGCTACTCAACGCCAGAAGTCTAAAGCTCAAGATGCATGCACTCGGGGCACTCATCAGTATGGAGAAAATCGATATCTGTGCAGTAACAGAAACCTGGTTCAAGGCTCCAGAGAGCACCCCAGCACTACCTGGATTCAACTCATACCATTTTTTTCAGCCCCAGAACTCAGACTGAAATACTAAAGGTGGGGGAGTAGCCATTTTCATCAAGGATACTCACACCTCCAGGTTAGTAGCACTGCACGAGGCAGCGGAAACCATCCGTGTGCAACTAACAGTAGGTAAAACAGTGTTTCAGTTTGTAGCCTGCTATAGATCACCCACCCTGTCTCAGGACCCCCACTCGGCATTTCTGAGAAAATTGGAAAATATGAAGGTCTCACCAAACACTATGTTATTGGGGGATTTCAACTACCCAAACATTGACTGGGAAAACTACTCAAGTCCCAACTCTTTTCCCCAATGGTTCCTGGAGTTTATAAACTCAAATGCCATGGAACAACTGGTCACCTCTCCTACAAGCAGGGACAACATATTGGACTTGGTCATCACCAACATGGGGGCTAAATGTTCCACACCAGAGGTAACCCCCTCGTTGGTAAGATCAGACCATAAACTAATCACAATGGACATCCACATCCCATCCCCACCACCAGCCAAGGAAACCATTGTGAAAAATTTCTCAAAAGCAAACTTCACACTTCTCAAGACCGAGGTGGGAAGTTCCAAAGCCCCCGGGCAAATGGAAACTGCTACCCAAACTGCAGAATCCTTTACAAGTGCGCTCTACGAGCACCTACAGGAATGCATGGATCGTGCTATCCCAAAAAAAAACAAGACTCACTCCTCCAAAAGCAGGAGACCAGTCTGGTGGACCCCTGGCCAAAAATAAGCTATACAACAGAAGGAGGAAATTATTACATGAAAAGGCAAAATCCCAAAAAGGGAAGACCTCCCTGATCAGTACTAGCAAGAAACTTCAATCCCTCATAAAATCATCAAAGGCTAGCTTTGAAAGAAAAATCGCCAAAGACTCTAAAGATAATCACAAGGCGTTCTTTAGATACATCAAGAATCTGGGTGGATACTCTCAGATATGCTCTGAGCTGGTGCTAAATGGCACAAAATACACTGAACCCACTGACATTGCCAACATCCTGGCGGACAGTTTCAGTGCAAACTTTACCCCCCCCCCCAAAGGAGCCAGTATCTATCCCAGAAGAATGCAATCCCCCAGACATCACAGACACACAGGTGAAAGCAGCCCTCTCCAATGTAAAAAACACAGCATCAATGGGATCGGATGGTATCCCAGGCTGCGTCTTACACAAGCTCCAAAACGAACTAAACCCTCACATAAATTCATTGTTCCAACATAGCCTTAACACAGGTTATGTACCCAAATAATGGTGTACAGCAACAGTGATCTCACTCCACAAAGGTGGCGCCACAACAGATCCAGGGAACTATTGCCCTATAAGCCTGACTAGCCTGGTCTGCAAGGCTATGGAGCGCATTGTCATGGATCTCATATACAATGACATTGGGAACCTCCAAACATTGGACCCTACCCAATTTGGCTTTGTTAAAAGCAGATCTTGCCTCTTAAACCTGGTTGACTTCTTTGAAACAGTTACCAAGGCCATAGATGAGGGAAAAGTAGTCCACATGGCCTACCTGGACCTCAAAAAAGCCTTCGACACAATACTCCACTCAGGCATCATAAATAAGCTTACCAGCTTAAATATTAACCCATATGTCACAATATGGGTTGCAAACTGGCTCAGGGATAGAACTCATATGGTCAGAGTCGTGGGTGCCATGTCTGACTCTAAACCAGTTACAAGTGGCTTCCCATAGGGCTCAGTGCTGGGACCCCTCTTGTTCGGTATATACTTCTCTGAGATAAAGGCAAACATGGGAGGAGTATGGCTTACCAAGTTCGCAGATGATTGCAAACTGGGAGGAATAATAGACTCTCCGGCTGACACAAGCATCCTTCAGAAGGGCCTTACGGAGATGGATACCTGGTGTCTGAACTATGGCCTCAAGCTAAATGCCAAAAAGTGCATAGTCATCCCCTTTGGGAAAAACAAAGTGCCCACAAACTACCACATAGGAGGTAATCCACTAAGTACTGAAGAAGTAATTAGGGATATGGAGACCCAAGTAGATAGTAACCTGTCCTTTGACAATCACATTGCCAAAGTGGTTAGAAAAACCTTCTATATAGCTCATCTAATCACAAAAGGGTTCACATCTAGATCAAAAGAGGCCATTGTGCCCCTCTACTCAACGGTCATCAGGCCCATAATTGAGTACAATGCCCCATTTGGGATGTACCTTACCCGACACCTGCAACAGCTGGAGAGACCCCAAAAATACCTCACCAAGAGGATTGTGGGCCTCAAACAGATGCCATATGCAGTTTGACTAAAGAAGCTCCAGCTCTACTCAGTTGCTTACCGCCTACTCAGAGGTGATCTCTGCCTGACGTACAAGGCCATGTCTAACCCGAAACTGTTGGACATGCTCCACCTCATGAAATCCAATTCCATTACAGCCACATGCTCCAGGGATTTAAACCTTAGCACAACAAAAAACAGGACATGCTGGAGGGATAGATTCATATCCCAAAGGCTTCCCTCGCTCTGCAATAGATTCCCAGTCCATGTTAGACAGAGGCCCTCGCTGACCCTCTTCAACAGAAATCTTGATGAGTGGATGGGAAATAGTAAATTTACTCCTGGGATCACTTCTATGGCCCTGCTGGACAGAGGCTCAGGAATCTAGTCTAAAAGGGAGGCGAAAGCCAGCTATTCTGGCTAGGCTTATAAATGCTCTAGGGCAGATAGCCTAGTACCTTCCTATGAACCTATGAACTTATGTATGCATAATATTAACTAGAATTTTGTGAATATGTGTAGAAACAGTCAGGTAGTGTTAACAAGTATTCCACCCACAGGTCTTCTGGGTAAGAGAAGTAGAAAGTAGCTATAAGACGGTTGAATTATACACTGTGTACAAACATACCGCAGCCCAAACCAAGGCCATAGGGTATTGTAATAATACCTGTAGAGTAATGATTAGAAGAATGATCATTGAAGTTGTGAGTACTGCAAGGATATACAAGTTGATAATTGACAACCCCCCCACCATATCTGCAACAATAATCTAAACACACAAATCAGTGGGTATGTTTTACACCAAACCTACTGTTGGGACATATTTCCTATTGTTCAACAAATATTGAAATGTGTTTCTATTAATGTTCCATGTTGAAATACTATCATTGTTGGCCTGCTGCTATCATTGTAACCTGCATGCTGGTGTAATGGCTACTGTGGTTCCATATATGCATGTGTTCTATTTGCTATGCAACTGTTCCAAATCTGTTGTTATGGGTTAATGGGAATATCTATGCATGCTGTAATAACTAATCATGGATTGTGTTGACTATTACTAACCCACATATGTTCTAAGACTGCAACACCATAGCACGTTTGGAAAGGCCGGTCCCAGTGGACCCACCTCTCCCACATCATCTGGTCATTGCACTGGGCCACAGCACATCTGGGACCCACTCCGAGACCTCCTTTTCCACTGGTCCTGCACCACCTTTGGGTGAAATTGCCTCAGGGGATGGGGCTCATCCCCACCCAGGAGTGGGCATGGACAGGATACCATCTCATGAAGCCAGGTCCAAGGATTGGTGCGTAGTGAGCTCCAAAATTAGTTTGGTGATCTGCTACACCAACTTAAGGCCACATGGTACAATTAGAGGGGCAGCCTGCTCCTCCTGCTCAGCCCCCAGCATAGCCACCTTTGGGGCTGTGAAGGTACTGTGGTGACTGCCCATGGGTGGGGACCTTAGTCCCACTGTTTCCATTTGGTGGATCATGGGCATCTGATTTCCAAACACCCCTCACCGTCCAAGGTGCTTGCTCCCACATGTGCCATATACTGCCCCCTGTATGCTGTCTTGTCTGTCTTCCTACCCAACCTACCTCCCCAAATATACCTACTATCCTTCCCCAACATCCCAGTCTCACCTTAAAAAAAATGGCAATCTGTTCCCTCCCAAACATTTGCCCCATACATAGCTGTCCATTTTACTCACGTCAACTGGACACATGTAATCTGGTCTAATTGGCTTCACAACACATTATTGTTGCCCTCACCCCTCTCTAAGATGTTTGAGTGTCCAAATATACCTCCAAATTCAGTATATATGCACAGCTGTTGCTGTAGAAGCAATGGGCAGCTATGGACCTGCCCTACACCCATCCTGCACATCACTAGCTACTTTCCTTATTGTTTATTATTTATTTTATTTATTTTACATTTGTTGACCGGGCTAGTCCAGCTGGATATATGTCCATTTTCAGTGGAGGCCCGGGGAGAAAAGCTCCAACGAAATTTACAAATAATACACAGTAATGGTCTAAACAAGTTTAAAATTCTTAAAACATTAAGACATGACATAAAATCTTTGGAGAGAGGCAAGTTAAAACAAAGTTATAACATATATTTGCTATACAGATTCTAAGATATAAGTTTCTAATATGGAAAAATTAGAAAAAAGTAGTAAAAGTTTTTTTTTTTTTTTTTTTTTTTTTTTTTTTCATCTCTCTAGTATGTTATGTGAGGAGGAGTTTAGGAGGGAAGGATACAAGACAGGTTAGTCTGGGTTGTTACAGGAGCAAAGCCAGTGCTTGTTAAGATGTGTCTTTAGTTGTTTTTTAAAGAGTAGAGGACTAGACAAAGATGAGATATCAGATGGTAGTTTGTTCCATATATGTCCAACAGAGTTAGAAAAAAGGCTATTGCCAGCAGAGTTATTGGGTATGGTAGTATTAACCAGTAGTTTGTTTGCAGAGCGTAGCTGTTTCAAGTTATTATATGGTGTAATGAGGTTGGAGAGAACAGGTGTTTTAGCAGGCTGATAAAGAATTTTGTGAGCAGTTAAGAGCTGTTGATAAGTCAGCCTGTTAGGAAGTTCCAGCCAGCCTAGTTGTTTTAGGTTATGACAGTGATGGGTTCTGAAGAGAGATCCTGTGGCAAATCGGGCAATATTATGGTAGGATGTGCTAAGTTTCTTGAGGTTATATTTCGAGAGATTGGTATAAATAGTGGAAGCATATAGAAGGGTAGAGATAAGGTGAGAACTGGCTAAGGTGGTCCGAGCTTCAGGTGTAAGGAATGATTTGATTCTATAGAGGGAACCAATCTTTTTGTTTATTGTTTTTATTGTGTTGTTTATATGAGAATCAAAATTGAGATTGTTGTCAATAGTTACTCCTAGTAGTTTTGTAGTAGCATCAGGAGAAATCAGGGTGTTATCAGAGGAAGTAATAGAGAAGTTAAGAGAGCTTGATTTGTGTGTAGGAGAGAACAATAGCAACTTTGTTTTCTTTGGGTTAAGGAGAAGGCAACGGTCAGAGAACCAGTGTTCAACAGTGGAAAAAGCTTTTTGGGTAAGTGACTGGAGTTCAGTCTGAGAGGAAGCAGTGCAGATTATCGTGGAATCGTCTGCATATTGTATGCAAGTAGTGTTTGGAATAGCTGACTGCAGGTCGTTAATAAATATAGAAAATAGGAGTAGGCCAAGTATAGACCCTTGGGGTACTCCTAAGGAGATAGGAAGGAGAGTCGATAGTGAATCTTTCCAAAGTACTGCCTGCTGACGATGTTCTAGGTAAGATGTAAACCAGGATAAGGAAGATGGATGAATTGAGAGAGATTGTAGTATGTGCAGAAGGAGCTTGTGATTTACCATGTCGAAAGCTTTTGAAAGATCAATGAAGATGGAAGATGATAGGTTAGTGTTGTTACGGTTATGATTGATTGTGTTGGTAAAGGAGAGTAATGCAGTAGTGGTACTGTGAGAAGGTCTAAAACCATGTTGACTGTTAGCAAGTAGGTTGTTATGGAGAAGGTGGTTAAGGAGTTGTTTATGGATGCACTTTTCCATAATTTTGGCTATAGGTGATAGCAATGCTATGGGACGAAAATTAGAGAAGTCATTAGAATTGCCCCCTTTGTGTAGTGGGATGATGTGAGATATTTTCCAGATGGAAGGAAGATTCCTTCCTTTATAGATCTATTAATCAGGATTGAGATGGGGTAAGCAATAGCTTTAGCTGCTATCTGCAGAAATTCTGCAGGAAGTTTGTCTGCAGAGGGTGTGGTGGGTCTAAGTTTCTGGAGTAGGGATAGGATAAATGAGGTAGGTACAGGTTGCAGGAAAGGGAAGAAAATTATGTGGAGCAGGAGAGGGTAATTTAGAGATGTCCGGAGGTAAGTGATTTGCTAGAGTTTGGATGGTATTGGTGAAGAAAGAATTGAAGTCATTAGCTATTTGTTTAGGATTGTCTGGATTAGAGTCCTGGGGATTTGGAGTACGTGACTGACCTGGGGATAGAAGATTATTAATACTAGCCCGGAATTTTTTGGGTTCTTTTTTGGTGGTTTGTTGTAGTTGAAAGTAATAGTTCTTTTTGTCTGCCAGGATGGCTTTTTTTGTACTATTTCTAAGCACTCTGAATTTGTGGTTGTCAGTTAGATTCTTAGTGGAGCACCATTTATCCCATGCTTTGTTTCTAAGAATAATTTTCTGCTTAGTATTGTTGGATAGCCAGGGAGCTGTTTTAGCTTTGGTTCTAATAGTGCGGCTTGGGGCATGGTTGTCTAGTATGGAGAGGAATATAGAATTAAAGTATTCAACAGCATCATTTAGTGGAAGAAGTTTTAGTTGGGACCAATTACATTGTTTTAGTTCAGTGAGAAACTGATCAGAATTGAATCGCTTTTAGATCTTAGTGTTTTGTAGGTGGTGGGTAAGGCTAGGTTTGATTTGTGTCTAATGATGTAAGTTAGTGAGTGGTCACTTAGGTCATCTGGAAGGATGCCTAATTGATAGGTTTGTTGTGGAGTATTAGTGAGAATCCAGTCTAGAATTGTTTCTTTATTGTTAGTTTTATTGGTTCTTGTAGGACTACTAATGAGTTGTTTAAATCCATATAGGTTTATATGGGAGGTGGGGTTAGGACTGTTACAGGAGAACCAATTGATGTTAAAATCTCCTAAGACTATTGTTTCTTGAGGGAGGTTGGTAGAGAGTGAGTTGAGGATATGTTCAAGTGTGTTAATATTGTTTCCAGGAGGGAGATATGCACATATGATATTTATGGCCTTAGTATTATTAACTTGGAGTTTGGAGCTAATTATTTCAGCATTGTTATCAAGGTTTAGAGTCAGATCTAAAGTACTAAGTTGGAGTTGTGTTTTGTAGAGAATAGCTACGCCTCCTCCTTTTTTGGTAGTACGATCATGTCTAATGATATTATATCCGGGTGGGCTAATTTCATTGTCTTTGATTGATGGCTTTAGCCATGTTTCAGTTAAGCACAACATATCAAATTGATGGGTTTCAAGGAGGGCATGGATTTGACTAATTTTGTTACAAATACTTCGTATATTAAGATGGGCAATGGAGAGAGAGTTGTTGGGTTTGGAGAGAGAGAGAGACATAGTTTTGTCTAGTACTATGGGTGTTTTTGTTTTATTAGGTTGTGGGCCTGGATTAGGATGGATATCTCCATCTAACAAAAGGTTAAGGAAATTGAGGTATTTAGAGTGATGGAGTAAGTAGTAGATGTCTGATATTTTCCTAGGTTTAGGTATATTTAACTTGTGGTGAGTTATTCTATGGTATTTGGCATATAGATAGTTGGGTTTTGTGTTAAGGTTGAAAAGAAAAGGAGAGAGAGGTGATATATATGTACTGGTGTACTTTGAGTGGGATGAATATGAAGAGTTCAATGGGTATTCATATGAGGTTAGGATGTAAGTAATTATAAGAAAAGATAAAAGTGATAAGCTGATGAGCTGTTTGAGGAGTGGTGAAGTGCTTGGTATAGCCATAGAGTATGGGTAAAAGTAGGACTTAGTATGAGGTATATTGTAGGCAGTAGTAGAAGAGAGAGGATAGGGGAGGAGGTGTAGATAATTAGTGGGTGTGGTTTTCAAAGGATAGATTTGGGTTGGTTAGTGATGTAATGTGTTTGATTGGGAGGGATAGTTAGGGGTGTGTCTACTAGCAGTATAAAGGTAGGACCCTGGGGCGGGTGGGAATTGGGGCAGGAGGGGAGCTGGAGACTTCAGAGGCTTAACGGAGCGGTAGAGCTAAGAGTGAGAGTTGTCAAGGAAGACAATGTGTAAAGCAGGTAATATAAGCAAGTATATCAAAAGGTAAGTCCGTAGAAGTATGGCATGAGGCTAGAGCAAGAAAAGTAGGGAAGTAAAGAGTTCAAGTGTGGAAAAGGTACCCTGGGATATGGGTGTAAGGGCGATAGAATGGTTCAGAGAAAGTAAAACCGTAGTAGCAGGTTGGGGCTGTTAGGTAATGAAGTTGGATGGCAGTTAGAATGTAGAAGGCTAAGGATAGAGCGCCACCTAGTGGATGGTCGCTATGGTACAGGTAAGTGTTCACCTACAGAACAGATAGAGAGGAGTTAGATTAAGGAAGTATCACAGAGAGAGAAGGCTGAATAAAGGATTAGCTACAGAGAGCAAGAAGGGAATAAAAAGAGGCAAGGTGGCTGCTGGCTATTCTGGGTGGGAAGCTGGCCTAGCAAGACAGAACCATTAAAGCTGTATAGTGGTGTAAGGTACAGGTAGCTGGATATAAATGTACTTTATTAGTCTTAGAAGGGTTGTTTCACTATATCCTTTAGGTGAAATTCAGGATCAGTCAAGTTTCCAAAGCTTCCAGGAGGAATTATGCAGGTTATTCATTACAGGAATGTACTAGTTCGTTTAGACTAAAGAAAGTAGGGTGAGAGAGGAGATAGTAAGCCATTAGTTGAAACAGGGATAAGCAGAGAGGTATAACAGGCACTAGTTAGATATGCAATAGTACATCAGAATAAACCAACACTGTAAAATCACTTAGACACAATACAAAACAGGTACATTTGAGACTCAACAGTTATAAAACTTGCAGAGATAAAAAAACAGTAGTAGGTACATCTATAGAAAGTCTTTGATTTGTAGTACTGGTCTTTAGTTTGTAGGGTTAGGCATATGAGATTATTGTGTCCCTGGATGCATTCCTCGTGGGCAATGTGTATTCAATATAATTTAGCGTGTAAACCCAAGCTACATTTGAGCTATGTCAGGAACATGTGGGGAATAGGCTTGTACAAATCAGTTGTTAGGAATGTAAAGGGTAGCATAAGTATCCTTATGCGATGCAATAGGTTTGTTAACAGTAGTTTCCAGGATTGTAGGGGCAAACACATATATCAATGTCGATAAACCTTACTTGGTTTTACTCATGCTGAGTCGCTATAGTAGCGTGAGTGGTGGCAGGAAGAGTGGAGAGTTAAATACAATGCTTAGCTAGTTGTAGAGGATAACATGTATCAGAGTACTAGAAGTTCAGCAAACCATGATAATATTCCACATGCTAAGTCGCTAAGCTAACGTAAGTAGAGGCTACAAGAGCAGTCGATTAAGCACGCTGCATTCCACAGAAAATACATTTACAGCATGAAAAGATTTAAAAAAAGCATATAGTGGCTAAGTAACCTCAAGGTAGTAGCATACACACTCCACATATACCGTCGCTAATGTATTAGAGCGTTTCAGCAGCAGTTAAGCTAGCGTAAGTAGAGGCAACCAGAGCAGTCGATGAAACACGCTGTATTCTACAGAAAACTCATTTACAGCATGAAAAGATTTACAAAACATATACTGGCTAAGTAAACCTCAGGCTAGAAGCATACACACTCCTTATATGCAGTCGCTAATATATTAGAGCGTTTCTGCAGCAGTTAACATGATTACAGTAAACATATACATTTCCTTCGGATTTAGCACATATACTTAGGCAAAACAGTATATCTTAGTTGGATATGCATCTATTAATGGTTCCCATAGAACAATACAATGCTTACTTGTATGATAGGACAGGAGCCCGACGCAGAGAGCACAGCAGCCTGGTAAGAACACAGGGTAAGAAAGATGGCGTCCCTAAGTGTGGGGCAGATTTAAAACTTCAGACAGGATGTTGTAGTGTAGGGGGTGGAGTAACCTGCAACAGTGGGACAGGGCAGAATACGCAAGAGAGGAGTAAGGTAAAAAACAAGGGGTGATTACAATAGAGGGAGGAGCATAGAGAGTGTAGTAATAGGAGAAGTATGGTGGAAGAACATTGAGATAATGTGGTAGGTGGGGAGTAGAAGTCCTGATAGCACACTGGATAGATGAGAGGAGTAACTAGGTTAAAAGTAGCTGTAGAGGATGGAGAAAGAGCAGAGGCTAAGCAGAGAATATGGTAGTTATTTCAGCTAGGTAGTAGCTAAGAGTGAGAGTTGTCAAGGAAGACAATGTGTAAAGCAGGTAATATAAGCAAGTATATCAAAAGGTAAGTCCGTAGAAGTATGGCATGAGGCTAGAGCAAGAAAAGTAGGGAAGTAAAGAGTTCAAGTGTGGAAAAGGTACCCTGGGATATGGGTGTAAGGGCGATAGAACGGTTCAGAGAAAGTAAAACCGTAGTAGCAGGTTGGGGCTGTTAGGTAATGAAGTTGGAGGGCACTTAGAATGTAGAAGGCTAAGGGTAGAGCGCCACCTAGTGGATGGTCGCTATGGTACAGGTAAGTGTTCACCTACAGAACAGATAGAGAGGAGTTAGATTAAGGAAGTATCACAGAGAGAGAGAAGGCTGAATAAAGGATTAGCTACAGAGAGCAAGAAGGGAATAAAAAGAGGCAAGGTGGCTGCTGGCTATTCTGGGTGGGAAGCTGGCCTAGCAAGACAGAACCATTAAAGCTGTATAGTGGTGTAAGGTACAGGTAGCTGGATATAAACGTACTTTATTAGTCTTAGAAGGGTTGTTTCACTATATCCTTTAGGTGAAATTCAGGATCAGTCAAGTTTCCAAAGCTTCCAGGAGGAATTATGCAGGTTATTCAGTACAGGAATGTACTAGTTCGTTTAGATTTATTAGTCTTAGAAGGGTTGTTTTACTATATCCTTTAGGTGAAATTCAGGATCAGTCAAGTTTCCAAAGCTTCCAGGAGGAATTATGCAGGTTATTCAGTACAGGAATGTACTAGTTCGCTTAGATTTATTAGTCTTAGAAGGGTTGTTTCACTATATCCTTTAGGTGAAATTCAGGATCAGTCAAGTTTCCAAAGCTTCCAGGAGGAATTATGCAGGTTATTCAGTACAGGAATGTACTAGTTCGTTTAGATTTATTAGTCTTAGAAGGGTTGTTTCACTATATCCTTTAGGTGAAATTCAGGATCAGTCAAGTTTCCAAAGCTTCCAGGAGGAATTATGCAGGTTATTCAGTACAGGAATGTACTAGTTCGTTTAGATTTATTAGTCTTAGAAGGGTTGTTTCACTATATCCTTTAGGTGAAATTCAGGATCAGTCAAGTTTCCAAAGCTTCCAGGAGGAATTATGCAGGTTATTCAGTACAGGAATGTACTAGTTCATTTAGATTGTATGATAGGACAGGAGCCCGACGCAGAGAGCACAGCAGCCTGGTAAGAACACAGGGTAAGATAACCACAGCAATTTATCACTAAGCCATGTGAACTCTAGACATGCCTGATATTTTTATAAACATATCATGCAGCACAGTCATTGTCTTTCCCTCTGCATGCCCCTTTTTTCACCACTTTCCTATCTCCTTTTTTTTCTTTTCTTTTAAAGAAATTAGCACAGGGGTAAGTGGAAGTAAACTGTTCTATGCAGTAGTAAGTGGGATTAAGCCTGTTTGTGTGGCACTAAGTAATGCCTACACAGATTAAGCACTTTTATGGCTGTCTGTAAGCATATTTAACCAGAAGTTAGCATTGCTTACCGCAGTGCAAACCCGAGCAAACCAGCTTACAATTGCTTAAAAGGGCCTTAATCACTCTGTATCCAACAACCGTTGCTCAAATAATCAGCTCTTGCAACTCTTGAACCCAGGACCCTGCAGACCATAACCACAGCAATTTATCACTAAGCCATGTGAACTCTAGACATGTCTGATATTTTTATAAACATATCATGCAGCACAGTCATTCAACAGTAGGGAAAATGCATTTATATATGTACATATACATATATATATATATATATATATATATATATATATATATATACATATATATATATATATATATATATATATATATATATATATATATATATATATATATATATACATATACATGCATAGATATATATATATATATATATATATATATATATATATATATATATATATATATATATATATATATATATATACACATATATATGTGTGTGTGTGTGTGTGTGTGTGTGTCTGTATATATATATATATATATATATATATATATATATATATATATATATATATATATAATTATTTATTTATTTATTAGTCTGTTTGGGTTCTTAGAAGCCCTTTTTCATCAGAGACCCATGGAGAAAAGCTCCCAAAAAAGTTTATGTAAACAAATAGTAAGAGATAAACACAGGTCACATTTTAAGTATACATACTTTTGAAGTAATTACATGACATGCAATAAAGGAATATATAGAATGGATAATAGAAATACAATACAATACATATATGGAAATGTTCATGTAGTATGGCAAGAAACTAAGCAGAAATATGGTAAGACTAAGGTCAATACATTGCTGAACCAAGGTACTAGGCATGAAATAAGTAAATATACAGATAAAGTTGTGTGAACTTTGGAAGTTAATAAATAAATTAAGGAACAGTAATACGGGATTATGGGAATTGAGTGCAACACTAGCTAACTAGTATGGAATATGATAGAAAATAAATGTGTAGGTAGTAGTAAAAGAGAGAGCTAGAAGTGATATATTTAAGTTAGGTTATCCCTGAATGTTTCTTGGGTATTAGTTTAGAGCATGAACATATCTAATTTGATAGGAAAAAAGATTTAAGCTGTTTCCTGAAGGCATTTTTGCCATTAAGTAGTCTAAGGGCTAAAGGGAGTGTGTTCCAATTTTTTTGCAACTGAGTGACAATAGAGTATTTTCCCAAAGGTTTTGTTTGGTTTATGAACTTCAAGAAAGCATTGATTAGTACTTCTTAGTGGGTGTTAAGGAGTATAAAGTGTCAGAGAATTTGCAAAGGATGAGCAGGATTAAGGATTTAGTATACTGTGGGCTATAAGGAGTTGGGATTGAGGCAGTAAGTTGGCAAATTCAGGCCAGTGTAAAGCCTTTAATGAGAGGCAGTGATGGGATTTGTAAGGTTGATTTACAGCAAATGTGGCTACTTTGTTATATGTGGTTTCTAGTTTGGATGTAAGTTTACTTTGTAGATGGGTAAGAATAGGTGAAGCATAGAAGGAATGGTAGAAGCAGGAATTGGGCAAGAGATGGCCTGGACACACAGGGAAGAAAGTTTTTGTGATGGTAAAGCAGACCTAGTTTTTGGTGTTTTTTTTTTTTTTATTGAACTACGAATGTGATGGTTGACTTTAAGTTCCTCATCAATTATTGCTCCAAGGAGTTTTGTTTGGGTGTCAACAGAGATTTTAGTTCCATTAAGGGATGTTACGGAAAAGTTCTGTTTTGCATGTTCCAGATTTTTAGGTAGGAAAAGTAGTAGCTTAGTTTTGCTTGCATTTAGCATGGGGTTGGTTGGATTGTAGCCAGTATTCAACTGAGTGGAGCGAGTTTTGTGTAAGGGATTGAAGGCTTTCTATGTTGTCAGCAGAGCTGATGATGGTCAAGTCATCAGCATACTGAATAAGACTGGATTGGGGGCAGGATAAGAAAAGGTCATTGGTAAATAAACTGTGTTTTTCCTTCTTCAGACAAGGTACTACCATTTTGCAAAGCTTATAAATGACACATACAATGCCAATTAACTGATTGTTGAAACTAATTGAATAGTTTTAAAGTGACAGATACAATTCAGTAGATTTTAAAAAGTCAAAGGAGTACACCTTAGGCAAATACACTTGAGTCACAGAATCCTAACTATCAATTCAACCAACATATAAGAATAATGATGCTGTGTATGAATATTAAAAAACAGTTAATAAAATTGTTGTTAAACAAATCCAATAAAAAATACTTATTAGACCATTAAAAACAAATCTTCCATGACACTAATACTTTGACTAAACTGAAGGCTCACATGTAAAACCAGTAAAACTATTATCTGTTTAAAGCCAACTTCTTTAGAAAACATTTTATAGAGACCATTTCGTTTAACCCTGGGGGTAAATAAGCAGCAGTATAAATTTGCCATTTGAATTCATCAATTTCCAGATTAATCTGCCAAGGCCCTCCTCTAATGTTTGTATTAATTTGTTTTAACACAGAGAACTTAAAAGCATGGGCTGGAAAATCTGTGATGTGCCTAGCCAAGCATTGTTTGTGTCCCTTTTGTTAACAGCATAAATGTGCTCATAAATGCGTGTCCTGAGCTTTCTTTGGTTTATTGTGCCAAGTGCCAGGCCTGTAAAGCTTTCTATATTGGGAAGACCGAAAGAAAGCTCAGGACTTATTTACCCCCAGGGTTAAACAAAATGGTCTCTATAAAATGTTTTCTAAAGAAGTTGGCTTTAAACAGATAATAGTTTTACTGGTTTTACATGTGAGCCTTCAGTTTAGTCAAAGTATTAGTGTCATGGAAGATTTGTTTTTAATGGTCTAATAAGTATTTTTATTGGATTTGTTTAACAACAATTTTATTAACTGTTTTTTTTAATATTCATACACAGCATCATTATTCTTATATGTTGGTTGAATTGATAGTTAGGATTCTGTGACTCAAGTGTATTTGCCTAAGGTGTACTCCTTTGGCTTTTTAAAATCTACTGAATTGTATCTGTCACTTTAAAACTATTCAATTAGTTTCAACAATCAGTTAATTGGCATTGTATGTGTCATTTATAAGCTTTGCAAAATGGTACTACCTTGTCTGAGGAAGGAAAAACACAGTTTGTTTCCGAAAGCGCTAACTCAATAAATTGTTTGTTTCAAGTAATCTGCTAAGCCTTTGGTGCTTTTGATTCTTAGTTTGTGTGTTTGCCTTTTTGTGTAGGTCATTGGTAAATACATTGAAGAGGCGATATATCCATACATATATATATCTATATATATATATATCTATATATATATCTATATATATATAATAGCTATCTATATCTATCTATATCTATCTATATCTATATATATATATATATATATATATATATATATATATATATATATATATATACATACATACACATATATGCATATATAGATATATAGATATATATATATATATATATATATATCAATATATATATATATATACATACATACATACATACATACACACACACACATACACACACACACACACACACACACACACACACACACACACATATAGATATATATATATATATATATATATATATATATATATATATATATATATATATATATATATATATGCATACATGTCCCAAAATGCCCATACAAACATATGCAGCTGATAGACCACCGACAACTGGGGCAGCATGTGCAGATGGATACAAAAGCTGCCATGACACTCACATCTGCCCCCCCCAGTCCAAGTACACTGCTACAAAGTCATGATAGGCCATACACAATGGCCAGACATACAAAAATCTCTTAGCAAAACAAATAAAATCTCTGAACATAGCAAAGAAAAATAGAACCAGCCAGCAATTCACACATGTTTAGTATACTCTGATGTCTTGGCCTAAGCCTTCAAGGAGTAAATATTTCCAGAAATATATGCCTTAATCACAAGAAGCAATGGACACCTAATTACATAATTGAATACACAGCCTCCAATTACACTCATCATTTAATCCCCTATGGGATAAAGTATCACAGTTAATATTAATACATTGAGTCTGTACATAACAATTGTCCTTTTATGAATGTTTCATCACACTGAGAACAGACGTTTTCATAAACAGTACCTTGAGACCCACTACTGTCCCCATGGTGTGATTTATTCAAATGTACAGCTATAGAACTGACATATTTCTTATCAGTAATATGCCTGACATGTTCTAACAGCCTAGTTTTAAAACATGTGTTACTGTCCCCCACATAAAATATGTTACAAGGCCATCTAAGAGCATTCTCTATACACCTACCTCTTGAACATACAGACTTCAACATGTTTCCCAGCCATTCCCCGCAACAGGAATTACAGCACTAAATAATGATAGACTCATATACCTATCCACCTACTACTGTATGACATCTGGACCAAGCCTGACATAATTGGTGGACAGAAGCCCAAATACATGGCCATACATGACATATTGCTGTTATATACTGAGAAAGTTGCTGGTGTTGCAGGATTTGTTTTAACATATATTTTCTGAGGGATATAAAGTCAGAAAAGCAAACAGATTTTACCACATATATAATGCAATCACCAGAGTATGCTACTGATTTCCCAAAGACAACACCTGTCTGGGGTCCAGCCCATACATAACAGGCTAACCTGTGGCCATTATGTGGATGACCCTACATTTGAGAGCTATACAGAGACAGAACTTTGTCAGACTGAAACCCATGCATAAGTAGCATGTGCAGATAAACCCTGTTAAACTAGCAGTATTCCAGACATATAACATCAATACTCACATTCTGCTCCTAAGTCTTGTACCTTCCCCACTATTTAGTTGGCTTGTCTCTACAAGTCTTGCTGTAAGAGGTAGTAGCTCACACAACTTCAGGATGTCTTCCTCACAAGTAAGGGAAAGGGCCAGTGCCCACATGGAGTACTCATTTATAGGAGTGTGTTGCCATGACATTGGCTATTGGAAGAACTACACAGCTGCTCTGCATGCAATTAGCAAGTGGGGAACCCCAATAGGTGCAGAGGCCATCACCTGGTCATGAGCATCACCTACAATAGCCATGATGCCACCTATTCAAACCAGCTCTATCCCTATAGTGTACAGAGAGAGAGAGAGAGAGAAATAACAAATGAAACATAAAGTGGAAAAGGGAAGAAAGAAAAAAGGTAAGTGGAACATGTAAGCAAGTAATTGAATGTAGTACTTGGTCGGTAATAATGGGAAATATGATTTGGAGGAATATATGTCCCAACAAGACATGCTGTACTAATGTTCTGCTAAACAGCTGCTATGGCCATAGCATCTGGTCCTCTCTGCAGTGGGACATACTTCTGAACTGTACAGATCTTCACAGAATGTCTGCATTTTACCATCATGTATTTTTGTCTGTTGCTCCTAAGAGATGTACTTTTCTGGCAAATAGCTGAGGATTGAAGTCATCTGGTAATGACAAACACTTGAGTTGCTAAATGCATCATTCTATGAACTTCTTATGTTTGAAACAGGTATATTTAAAGTCTGTCCCTATTTATTCCCCCATCATTTTAGGCATTGTCCAGATATGATGCTCTGAGAGATTATGAAGTGGGATCACAGCTCAGGAGCCTGATTCACCTGGGAAAGGACAGCTCATATATGACAACCGCAGGGGTGTCTGTCAAACAGTTGTGACTGTGCCATTGCTAGGCTAGTTAATGGGATGTTTTCCATATCCATGTTACCTGTGATTATGAGTATAACACATGTTTGCCTTGTAAAACTAAGACACCTATAGAGGGCATGTGCATAGTACAGTACTGTCGCAGACGTGTGTTGAACTGCATGTGATATATTGAATTAATAACATTCAACTGTACAGTGTTCTGCTGGACAATAAGCACATTTATGACTGATATCTGTAGTCACATACACATATACCTGTGTTATGTCAGCCAAACCATTGGCAGGCCTGTGAGCAATGGCACTGTAACATAGTAGACTACTTATGACTGCTGGACATCTTCCAGGTTATCACAGTGATGTCAAACCCTACTGTGCAATCAATGTACTAATGTATGGTGCAGCTATATTAATACAGTATCAATATTGATGTCCCCTTTGACACCCATTTACGTGTGCCATTGTCCAGACGTACTGCTGTAACAGGTTGAGAAGTATGATTGAGCAGCAAGACTGTAAAATTAGTGTGCCATATTAGCATACAACAGAAATGTATACCAGGTATCCCCTGAGCACATGTATGTATGCTTATGTTCAGCTGGGAGGCACAAAACAAACTCACATGGGTTTCTGGCATTAAGGTACATAGGTTGTGCATGTTGCACATGTGTGTAATATCAGTGTCAGTGCATACAACAAGCTGAATTGTGCACATCTTCTGGTTGTTGCAGTGCCCTGACACTGATATGGGTACTAGATTAGGCATGATATTCAGCTATTAATCAGAGAAGTTACTAGAGTAGTCATGATATTCAGCTATTAATAAGAAAAGTGTCCAGCTGAGTTATGACCGTCTGTCCATGCCTACCACTACCAGCTATATCCACACCTGTATAAAGTGGATATCACAAGTGTACATACCCCTGTTAGACTGCCAGGTATGTGTGCTGTATGACAATCAGACCACAGAAGGTCATTTCATAATGTTTCCCATCTTTATGTGACCCCTAACCTGTACAATTCCATAGAAATACAATCAAATGTGTTTCTAGGAAGGTGACCAACTATTGCCAAGTGAAGATGTGCCATGATTTTAGAGTCCAGATCAAGAAAGATAAATGCTGTAACCATCTCAAGAGGTGCATACACAACATATCAGTTTAAGGGTGTGCACACTCATTCAACTGGCTTATTGAACTGAGTATTATTTCCATATCTTTTCACAAACCTGATTGTACAGGCTATAGGTCACACTACAGGTGGGAATTGGTATGAAATGGGTTATTGTGGTGTCATGTTCCAATTGCACAAATATCAGACAGTGTATCAGGGGTGTGTACCCTTTATATCCACTGTAGCTATATGGATGCAGCAATACCTGACCTGTATATCCAGCCTCCACTATGGTAGAGTAATCCCCTTTGGTGGACAGCAGCAATACACAAACCACATAATAGGTCACTACATTGGCTGTACAGGGACATGTAGGACAGACAACAGCTCTGAAGCAAGTCCACCTATATCTGAGCAAGCAGGTAAGTTTACAGGTGACGTCCTGTAAGGCTGACTATGACTATGAATCAGACATATCCACACCACCAAGGACAATTGCAACCGTGTCTCCACATATGTTGCAAGTCTCAGATGAAACAACACAATTCACCATGTACTGGGGGTAAAGAACACCTCATACACACATGCCATGGATATAGTCAACCACAGGTTAGGTGGGAACATTGCCACCCTGTCTACCCCAGTTGTACATGGAGACATGCACATCAACCACACTCCTCCCCTCAGCAATGGTGAGCATGTACATATTGCCTACTGATGGCAACAACAGCATATCTCCATGGGGCATAATAACATCAGTGTCTGCCTCCTACATACACTCAGGCATGTGCTCAGAGTTCCATCACACACCACAGTAAGACACAGACCTGCCACCATGCACACACCATCCATATGGAAGATGACCACTGTCAATCCTCTACACAGAAATGAATGGAGGATAGAGGATTATGCAATCAAGTGTCCAACATTGGGGGAATAAGATAGATCAAGGACAGGTGTGCAATACAAGCTGCTATAGCCATGATAGCATGGAGGGATCCGGTGTAGTTTGGATTATTTGCAAGTAATATCCACTGTTGATGTGCATTTTGACAGCCATATGAGGTCATTTGACCTTTTCCTGTTTATGTCTTTCAGGTGACATGCAGAGTGCTCACCTACCAGCATTCTCTGTTGGGGAAACAGACATAATCTCCCAATATGTGATTGGACATTATGCCCTGTCATGTGGATGGAGAGCAGAAAATGCACAGGAGAGGACTGCCCTGTTGAACAGTGTGGTCCACAGGGTAAATGATGCCAGCCTGCACAGCAGAACTTATAAGCATATGCAGCATTGGGCCACTGACCTTAAATGTCATACCCATCAATGGGCTACTGCTGTAGCGAGGGACCAGCTAGCCACAGGTGGGGGCCCAGCCATCCAGCCCCCACTGACACCCACCAAGGAGCTACTCACCACACTTGGGCCACACGCCAAATGCACAAGTCATGACACTGAGGGAAGCATTGCAGAGGTGGGTTGCACACACACACACACACACACACACACACACACACACACACACACACACACACACACACACACACACACGCACACACACACACACACACACACACACACACACACACACACACACACACACACACACACACACACACACACACTGGATGAGGAGCGTGTAGGTAATGGCCCAGTGTGGATTATTACACTCGTGTATCAGACACACATGCATCTGTATTGTATCTACATCCATGTGTCAGGTCCAATTGCAGTAGTGGATGAGGTTTTCTAATGCACAGAGATGCACATCTATGGTGAGTACAGGACATTGTGTATTATTGTGGTTAGTTCTGTAGATCTGCAGACATGCTGCATCCATCCTATACCAAGGCCACATGTGCGTCTGTTGACAATAGCTCCCTCTCACAACTACCTAGGACCCTCTGGTCTGCATATGGGACAGCAGCCTGAAGCTGGTGAGTATTACATTGTTCTGTTGTTGTCTGGCAATACCCCAGGCATGTGAAGCACATGCAATTTATCATGCACACAACCATCAGTAATAGCTATATTGCTTTATGTAATAGCTATATATCTTGTTGTGCATGTTCACTTGTGCTGGGGTTAACTATATTGCATCAAAGTGGTCACCACTGGGGCCTATATGATGTGAATTCAACATTCCTGTAGGATACCTCACAACTTGTCAGTGCAATGACATCTGGACAGAGGCCAGCAAATTGTGCTGGACAAATGGCCTAAGGTAAGGTCATGCATGACACATTACTGGTATACAGTGGATATAAATTGTGTAAACACCCCTCTTAAGATGCAACGTGTTCCTGTTATATACTAATTAGGACCACAGTATGACAGTCCACATCTCTTTCAGCCTTTAATATGACCCATAACATGTACAGTTCACTTATAAAATCAAGGATCTGTACTCATGTATTGCACCTACAAGGTAGGCCACATGTTTGAGTGGCAGACGTTCTATCAGCATGATGTTTCAGACAGGTATGATACCTCATGCTGCCATATGTGTCAGTACACTCACTGTGGCCTATTTGGCTATAATATCACATACATGGGCATTGTTAAGGCACACAGACCACTTCCAACCACGTATAGGTTTAAAACATATGGATATTCCAGACACATCTGTACAGAGGATTGTGCAATGGTTAAACCTGCTGCATGTGAGAAAGATGCTGTTATCACACTACATAAAGTAATGGCAGCGGGAGGTGGTCACCAACCGTGTATTTTATACACATCAAAATGGTATAAGCCACACATGATATAATCTCACACAAACAAACAGTTGCCAGCATTATAATTAGAGCTCCTGCCTATCTAGGTGTTCCTAATATAGTGCTATACAATTATTAGATGTACCACAGAGTTTATACACTTTCTCCTCTTCCAAAGATACTTCTAAGGTGGATGACATCGACAGGTTCACTAAATTGGAGTGAAGGGAAGTGTAAAGAGAAGTACACAGGTCAAAAATGGTATGAGCCAGACATTATATGATTCACACACACATACCCACTTGACAGTATTGGGATTAGAGCTCTTGCCTATCTAAGTATTCCTACTACATTGCTACACAGTTATCAGATGTGCCACAGAGCTTATACATTTACAACTCTACCAAAGGCACTTCTGAGGTGGATGACATCAACAGGTCTACTAAAGTGGAGTGAAGGGAAGTGTAAGTGGTAGTACACAGGTCAAAAATGGTACGAGCCAGACAGTATAAGATTTGCACATACATACATACACTTGCAAGTATTGGGGTTAGAATTTCTGCCTATCTAGGTATGTCTGCTATAGTGTTACACAGTTACTGCATGTGCTACAGAGCTTACTGAACTTTCACATGGCCAAAGCTGCTGATAACTGCACAGCAGTGGTAAGGTATTACAGGTGACAGACAGCCTGCCTTCTGTTCCACCCATACATCATGCTAGTTCTTTCTGTCTTGCACTTCAACTAGCATTATGGCTTTGCACTTCACCAGGTTATTGTATCAAAAAGTGTGGCACACCTGTGAGCCATCAGCAGTACTCATTCATCACAGATGTCGCCCCAGTACTTACTAGTTATGTCCACCCCTCCTGGCATGTTTGAAGGGTGGTTATCTGTGCTTTCACCCATTAACCTGGTGCACTTGTCCATTCTGGGGCACTGTTGCGACTGCAGCATGTACACAGACAATCCTCCCCTCTAAACTCCAAACACTCAGACCTGTTAGGGTTACCCTTATATCGCCCAATGTGGACATATGCACTCTCCAGCAAAGACTGGACTATCAGGTCAAGAGGATAAGATGAACACCTGCACCACACCAAGTGGAACACGTAGGTCACCATGACACCCACTTTGACAGCCATGACATACAGTGAAAATCCACACACCCACCTTCCCAGAGGCACTCAATGGACATCTACCCAATCAGCACAGACCAGCAAGTCAGGCATCCACTCAAACACTGTGACATGGCACATGCCAAGGGACACATATTTAACCTACACAGTGTGCCCCTGACCTAAGCCCCTAAGGTCAATCACCTTGCACAATACAGTGATCACGGGTAACTCAATACCGAGGCACACGCATCCCACTCACTAAGTTGAATATCGAGCAGGTAACACCCAAATATCAATCACATGCCAGCATCTAACACATGACACAGCCAGTCATGTCACTCTACAATAACCACGAGTGTGAATTACTTGGGACACACCTCCCTGGACTACATGACAATAGATATGGTTGAACTCTCTCATTATGCAGTCCAGGCAGGTATGACATTAGCCCTGGACAGTGTACTTCTGTCACCCAGAATGATGCTGCGATACTATCAAAAGATGGTTGACTACAACATTGGCTTACGTGTTATGTGTCATTCTCAGGGGGATCCAGGACCTCTCTGCTTGGGATGGCATGATTAACAGAACCCAATGACTTGCCACAGATGTCATACATCTGTCACCGATGGGTTGCCAGGTGCTGGCTAAGTGTCTTGCCACCCCTATGTTGCCTTATTAGGTAGTGTTCCTAATGTTATTACCACCATAACAGCTGCACATGTATGCAATTTGAGGGTCATGCTGCTCAACAGTGGACATCTAACTGTCAGGATGCAGTCACTCATAGCAGTTGTTGGAGTGGAGGACACATGTCTGCTGTAATCTAGAGGTGGTTCACAGAAGCAGACAGCAGACCTGCAGTATCAGGCTATGACACTTTCCACAGCTGTCATACCTCAAACATGGGCCATACCACACCTCCACAGGTGGTGTCTCCATATTCATTATGGATAAGAACATCTTCAGACTAGTATCCCATCATAATGCATTGGAGATACTTCCGGTACAACTGCCTTGGGTTAATAGTGTAATCCAGACCATAGTCTGCTATGGCTCCACATCTATGTCCCTAGACTGTCAATGCAGATTCCTCAAAACCCTGCCATCGTTGATGGTCCAGTGCAACACTGACATAGTATGAGTCTTCAACTACTCCTCCATCACCTGGGGAATGTAGCCACTCACCAGTACAGTTGCCCAGAACTTCTGGGATTCATCCTTTCCATTGTCCTAGACCAGCTGTTACTGACCCCTGGTAGAAGATGCAATGACCTTGAGCTGTGTTCACCACTTAAATATTGGACCGTTGCTCATCCCCAGATGTCAATCCCTGCATGGTGAGATTCACACAGGCTGTAATCAACAAGGAACTCAACATGTCAGCCGCAACACCCACAAAGATAACCACCTGCCAAAACCTCTCCAAAGCTGACTTTGCAGCTATGAAATCAGGGGTGGATGTCTTCACAGCACCCATAGGAATGGGACATAGCTGCATGACTGTGGAATCATACACATAGGCACTGTACAAATAAGTACATAAATGCATGGTACTAGCCAAAGCCAACAGAACCCAGACACTGTCCTCCAAACACTGGGAGACAATGTGATGGTCCCCTGCCATTACTAAAGTGAACATCAGAAGGAGGACACTGTTACATGGAAAGGTGGTGTCCCATGACTGTTGAACTCCCATATTAGCCTTAAACACAACTTTGGATCCCTCACAGAATCCTCAACAGGCATCTATGGCAGCAGAGATGCAGCAGACACTGATGACAGTCACAACAGCCTTGATAGTTACATCAAAAATCTTCACAGCATTAAGCACAAGTGCTGCGAGTTACTGCACAAATCTAATACCTATCCTGAGATAACAGATATTGGCCAAAGTCTTGGCAACACATTCAATGCCAGATTTACTCCTCACCCCCCCCCCAAAAAAAGTGTAGTGCTGAGTGAATGTGTTCTCACATGCTGTATCCCATTTCCATTCAAGGTGTCTCTGTATCACCAGGATGTGGCCCTGCAGCAAGGCCACAGGGTATAGCAGTGTGGTGACACATCCACCATGTCATAGGCAGGGTGCAGTATGTGCACGGTAATCCCCGGTCTGTAACAAAGTGATTGCATATGCCTCACAAATTATAGGGCTGATGGTTGTACATAGGACCAAGTTGATGTACATCTGTTGTAGAATGGAGAATGGTATATGTTCTGGTTTGGACACAGCTCCGATTACTAAAAACCACAGCCAGATATTCATCAACCAAACACATTGGGATTATGATTCACACACACACTTGCCTGTAGTGAGTTTCAACCCCCTACCTAGCTACGTATTGCTACTACAATGTACCACATTTTTATTGCACGTACCACAGAGCTTATAGGATGGATGTTGTCCCAAGATACTTCTAAGGTGAGGAACATCACCAGCCCTTATAAATACTGGCATTGGGTGATGTAATGGGTGAAAGATTCCAAAAAATACTTTACCCTACACACACATTTACATTTGGCAAGGGTGAGGTTCAAACCTCTACCTAACTATTTTTTCAGACCATTATGTTACGCATTTACCACATGCACCACTGACCTTACATGATTTATGGATGCCAATAGGTCCTTCTAAGGTGGATGATATCAGCAGGACTGCTAAAGTCAGGCACTGAGATGTGTACTGGGTGTAAATGGGGCCAAAATCTTTGAGGTATGAACATACATTTGTACACACACAAACACTTGCTAGGGATGAGATTCAAACCCATACCTATATAGTTATTGCTAGAACATTGTTCTGCATTTATCACATGTGCCATGGAGCTTACATGTTGGAAAACTGTGCAAAGGTATCTTTGAAGGTGAGTGACAACAGCAGTGCTAAAGGAGGTGTAAGGCAAGTGTTGTGTGAATGACCACAAAATCAGGTCTCTACAAGGATACACACACACACACTCTCTCACACAAACACAGTTGCCAAGATCAGGATTTAAACTCCTACTAGCTAGTTTGTTACACTATAGTATTTTACAATTATCACAAGCGCCATAGAGGTTATATGCTAGAGAGCTGTCCAAAGGTATCTTTGAAGGTGAGTGACATCAGCAGCAGTGCTGAAGGAGGGATACAGGAGATTTAGTGAGAGTGAATGGCCTCAACCACATTCATCTAGAAATTCACACACAACTTTACATTTGACAGGACTGAGATTACAACTGCTACATGGATACCTATTTGCACTATAGTGTTACACAGTTATCACAAGCACCACTGACACTATAGGCTGAGGGCTAACCAAAGGTATTTCTACAGTGAATGCCATTAGCACATCATGTGATATAGGCCCATGGGATGTATAGTGGGTGGGACAGGCCTCATAATGGGATTCTCTCTGTCGCTGTCTGTCTTTCTCTTCCCCACATCTGTGTGTGTGTATGTTTGACATATTATATTATGTTGGCCTTAGTTATGTGTGTGTATTCCTATCCAATGTGTGTGTGTGTGTGTGAAGTATCAATGGTGTACAATTTGGTATGTGTGCACAGACAGCTGCGAATAACCAATATCTGTAGTCCACTATGTTGTGAGATATGGGCTTCATTTCTCTAAGTGTAGAGGCATGCCCAGTATGACTTTCTATATTGAGTGTGTGCATCCATTCCAGGGAGGGTTGGACTCCATTTCAGTTATGCTACAGCTACACCTAGCAAACTGTTTCTGCAGGATATCTGTAGATAGGTTGCCAATATGGAGACACAATGGGCTTAACATACAGGGGATACTGTAACTATTGCTGTCTGTGCTGCTTGCGTGACATGTTTGGTTGTAGCATAGATATTCTGACACATGTACTCTTTTACACTGTGATGTGTCATGTCATCAACTACTGACAGTTTTCATTCTTTGCTCACAGTTATTTACTGGGAAATACAAGATTAATGAAGCTGAGACCAATATTCTGAGGCATATAGACTACACATTCTGGCACACACCTGCCATTGTGGAGGGGTAGCTACAGACAATAGACTGCTGGTTCTGTGTAAATGGTGCGGCACCTTGTTAGTATGCTGACTGGGGTTCCCCTCCTTGTGCTTTTCTCAACTTCATGGATTGGCCATATAGTACTGTGGCTATACTTCTCAGCTGTACAGATACACCCAGGTTATCCAGAGGGAGGAATCATATATCTGGTCAGTTTACCTTCACATTGTGGTTTACAAGCGTTTTTGTGGCTATTCATTCATGGGTTTGCAGTCAGGAGAAGTATGGGCGGACATTAGAGTTTCAGACTTCACACACTCCATAAGATCCATGTTTTTACGCCAGCCCTCTGTTATTCTCTCCTCCACCTAACATTATGTGTGCAATATCTCAGAGGTATCCGTATAGTTGGGCCTTTATCCCAGTAGTATTTATGGCCTGATTCACAGACCTTGCAGTGGGACATGGGGAGGCATGCTACTGGCATTTGTAAACATGGCCTTGCATTTGTTTTCTGTTTACTGTTAGGTTGTTAGTTGGGACCCCCTGACAGTCCATACATTGGCACTTTGGGTGAGGCATGGGTCTTTGCCAGAGGACTGTAGGCCATTTGAGAGTGCTGCAGGCTATCTGTTACTGCATTTCTATATGGGATTGTAAGGAGGGGTGCACACCTGCAGACTTTAACATTTGAAATGACTGTACTGGTATTTCGGTTACCCTGCTGGCTTTCATTTCATACTGTATTGTGACCTATCATGCAGGCAGGAGGCATATCAGTAGAGTACACATGTTAGATCTTAATAGCATATATTTCAGTTTCAGAATTCCTACCCTTCAGAACTGGAATGCAACTGCCAGACCTGTTGTAGTGTGTCTGAGTAGGTATGATGGGGGGTTGTTCACCATTACCATAATTCGGGGGCCTTAGCCCAGCCTTTCCTCATGGTGATCTACACCTGTCCTGCTGGGTGAGGCTGGTGGTGGATATGTGACCCTCACTGACATCCATGTGTGTGACCTATTGACACCCACAGTTCTTTGGGCCATCACATGTACTGCAGTGGGGGTTGTCACCTTGTGTAGTGCTGCCTAGTATGTTGACACTAGGATTTGTTATGAATTTCCTGCTGTCCCATATAGCTGTCTGCTGCTATCCCATTCAGCCACCCAATTCCCTTGCATGCTTACATCCATACCATACATACATGTATGAGAACATACTACTCCATTCAGTAACTGCATACTACTCCATTCAGTAACTGATATGAAGAGTGACTTACTGTATTGCTGGGCCAGTATTGAGGACAGTGCTGTAGGGCTGACTATGTCGGATGCACATAGTACACTCCCTGTACATGGTAAAGCTCAGGTAGTGTCATGTTTGGCATCCCATTTACTGTATGTACGAGTCAGAAAGAGGTATCAGTCCCTGGGTTCCTACAGTGTCAGTGTGTGTGCTATGCGTTGCCTCTTTGCCAAGGCCTGGGAATACTGTGCATGTCTTCTTTTGCCTACAGGGGTGGGCTCAGGATGTTCCTCCTCTGAGTCTCTCTATGCCTGTGCCGATCTTGGCAATGGTGGAGAGCTGTGTGGCTCTGCCCCATGCTGTTCCTGCTGCAGCTGTTTCCGCAGGATCACATTGTGTAGTATGGCACATACTATGAACATTTGTGTACATGTAGCTGGAGAGTACTGCAAGGCTCCACTGGATATGTCAAGGCAGTGGGACCGTAACTTGAGCATCCCAAACATATGCTCTACAATGATCCTGGTTTGTGCGTGTGCCTCATTATAGTATTCTTGTTCAGCTGTGTGTGCATTTCTGATGGGTGTCATCAGCCATGGCTCCAGTGCATAGCCAGCATTCCCCACTAGATGGCCATATGGGATGTCCCCCCTGGCAAATGCCTGATACAGCTGTGAGCAATGCCAGATGTGGGAGTTGTAATAGCTTCCAGGGTTGCCAGCGCACACATTCATGATAATGCCCTGGGCATCGCACACAACCTGGCAGTTGATGGAATAGAAGCCCTTGCAGTTTATGTAGATCCTGCCCCATTCACAGGTGGTGCTTTGATGTGCATGCAGTCTATAGCATCAACTACCTCAGGGTATTCTGATATATGGTGGAAGAGACGCATACGTGTGGTCAGCGTCTCATGGGCGGAGGGGAATGATATGTGCTCATTGGCATGTTGTGTCATGGCATCCAGGAACTGGTGGTGTACTCTGGATGCTGATGCCTGTGAGACCCCCATGATATCCCCAGTATGTCTTTGGAAGGTACCCGTGGCTAGTATTCTTAAGCCTAGACATATCTTGATATCCATTGGGAAGGGTTCCCCTCTATTAGTTCTGTGTGCAAGGCGTGGCCAGCACAGCTCAATGATTTGCTGTAGAATGTCCATGTCCACCCTATAGCACTCTACTATCTCCAGCTCATGTAGGCCCTGGTAGGTTACCCTGGGTCTGTACACTCTTCTCCTCCTCCTCACTGTGGGTCGGTTGTCAGCATTCTCCTCTTCACCACCCTCAGTCTCTAGCACATATTGATGGAGTAAAGCCTCTAACATTTTTATTTAGTTTTGCCAGTTAAAAATACACCATCTGTGTATATTGGTGGTGTAGAGATTGTGGGAAAAAACAGTCTGTAGGGTGTTTGCATAGCTTACATTAGTGTGCTGGGCTGCTGCATGTGTAATTGGCTGATTCTGATACATTCCACCTACCAGCTATGCTAGTTCTCCTTGATGGCCTTCCTACTGCTGTTTCCCCTTTCCAGTTCCTCCTTATTTAAGCCCTGAGGCATGCCACGCATACCCAGTGCTCAAAAGTAAACAGTGCTGACATTTCCTATTTTTTTTCTTTTTTTTTTTTTTTTTTGTTTAAAACCCAGCGCGTCATGTGCACACCCGTTTAGGCTATGTACACAGTGCTCAAGCACATCTGACACAACTCCTTCCTTAGTTGTGCTTAGCTAAGGGCAAACATGGGCCACAGAGCTCCAATGAGCTTACAGCAAGCATGACACCCCCCCCATGAAGTCATTCAGCTCTTATACTTGCACTGTTGTATTGCTGCACCTCATGGTTAGGTACAAGCTGACATTTTGAGGAAATCTGTGATTCAGTATAACTCCCCCTCATTTGCACACCCCATTGTGCAAGTCATTAGTTACTGAACTTAGAAGGACCCTTCCCCCTTGACAACCAGTGCTCAATGGTATTGTTTACATTCTGCGTGCCACTGACTATAATGGCAAAATGCAAAATTATCTTAAAATTGACTTTTCTCATTTTTTTTTTTTCGGCAAGATCCCGTTTGTGCACTGCTGCCCTAAGCTTAAACGGCCATGATCAGCCTAAAAAAGTTCAATTTTATAAATAAATAAGCTATTATTAATGCCAATGGCCTTATATTTGGCCATTGATATGTGTGTTTGACTGTAATACATGCTTTCCACGAGCTGTCCTGCCTCTGTTTGTTCAGATGCAGAAATGTATTCATTTACTAACTGAATACATTTCTGCTCTGACACTATTCCTGCATGGAGTCCTGCCAGCTTCGTGGATTGCAAAATCACCTCATTTGCATGTTTTTTACCAGCAAATGAGGTGATTTGCATCCCACACGGCTTTCCATGCAGGAACAGTGTAGGGCCACTCGTGCACGTGAAAACGTCAGTTTCCTGGATCGCTCAGGGGCCATTTTCCATGCAGGAGCTCCTACACTATTCCTGCATGGAAAGTGTCCATTCATGAATGCCAGAGATGCACTTTTTTCTGAACAGTTGGGCCTCCCAGTTTTTTATTCTTTCTGTGCACCCCAGTATCAAATGATCTGTGGCCCAGTGTTTGGGGACCACTCTTGTAATGCATAAAATTCTAAAGAAAATGTTGCAATTGAAATAAAAACAGCAAACAATAATGGTCTCAAAAATAGAGTTCTAATGAAACAGTACATTAAGAATATAAACAGCATAGTGTAATAATCTAGTACATAGAATTCTAATGAAATGCGGTATCAGTATAAACATGTTTCACTGTGGAATTCAGTTTATCAAAAATTAAAATAGGTGTAACCTGATCTTACAGATGGAAGAAAAGTGGGTTGAGTGGAGGGGTTATGAGGAAATACTGAGGCAATAAGAAAAGGTGGTTGGGAGAGAACAGAAGAGAAAGAAAAGTGGGAATTTAGGGAAATTGGAGGGCAAATGGACATTTTCTAGAGCAGTTGAAATAGTATAGCTGAGTAAGTGGTTTGTGGTTTGTACTTAAGGTGTCTATAACCCAGGTGTCATATAGACATAATAGTGGATTGAAGGTTATATAACCCTGGTGAGATATATGACCACAGGCAGATGTTAGACAGGTATAGTTTTAATTTGGGTTTGAAGCCTTTTAATTTATCTATTTATATTACTGGAAGTGACAACTTCTTCTAAAGTTTGGGAGCATAACTGGAATTGACAGCAATTCCTGAAGCACTGTATGTTTTTGTGGTGCCCAATACATACACACACACACACACACACACACATATATATATATATATATATATATATGTGTGTGTGTGTGTGTGTGTGTGTGTGTGTGTGTGTGTGTGTGTGTGTGTGTGTAAATATATATATATATATATATATATATATATATATATATATATATATATATATATATATAGGTGTATTTAAAATGTCTAAACTGAGAAAAGTCAATATGAAGAAAGTCGACAACAAAATATTGACAGCATTATTGAAATGGAGGTGAGATATTACAGCTGTGCAAGTGGATAGTTGTCTGAGCTTAATATCCGACAGTGCATTCTCTAAGACATTATCTCAGAACAAGAAAAAACATGTTTTTGGAGGACAAGCCCCCACTGTACAGGCAGCCCCACATACCCCTCTAATTATATTTACCAAGTCCTACATTGCACAATATTTGGGCAACTGGCAAATTTCCCAAACCTGATATTATAGTGATATGCACCACTGTTGACAACTTTTCTGTTGATCAAATTGGGCAGGCAGGAAACCTGTTGACATTATTCACATTCAGTTAAATTAAGGTAAGCAATATACCTATATATATTCTGAAATGTGGATTTGAGGACAAATTAATTTTCATTCTCATACTGAGTCCTTAGAGTAGAGAGCTTTAAATCAATTAAATGTTTTATGATAGCTGCTATACTTCCATATATTGATTTTCAAAGAGCCATATCCCCTAATCTACTACTACTCCAGTAAAAATACATGTAGCAAATCATTTTTTAAATTCAGCTTAAGCATATCTCATCTTCAAATTATAAAAGATAAAATATTGTATATATTTCACTTGACCCTGTTAAAAAAAAAAAAAAACATTAATTCCCCTTGACTTCAAAAGCCATATGGATATGAATAACAGCAGTAACCACTATATACAAGACTTAATACCATTCAAACCCCCTAAATGATTGCTATTGCCTTGGAAAACATGGAGATGATTCTTTAAGAACTAAACATGGAAGCCAGCTAATTAGACCACCATTTGTATTTAGTACAGTTATAGGAGAAAAATCATTCACCAAATAGTTTCCACTATTTGAAATAATCTGCCACATGCAATCTGCAACAATATAGAATGCAGAGTACAGAAAAAATGAAAGACCATTTGGTTGAAAGAAAGAAAAAAGAGAAAGAAAGTACTGTTAAGAAAGGAAAAAGCAATACATTAATACCTGCACTATTATGCTCTGCAGTACTATGTTGCAATATATGTAAAGCTGTATAAACTGTTGTCACTATTACAGACCTGTTTAACCCCCAACCTTATATAGTAAGACATGAGGACATTACTTTTCCCAGAAAACATCTGTAGTTTACACTGCAGTCTCATCAGCAAAAATGAAGTACACTGTTGACATTTGTGAAGACTCTGTACAGTTCACATATATGGCAATTTGTAATGTCCTGACAATACTGTCACATCTATCAGTCTTGTCACACCTACAAGGTATAGGTATGACTCTAAAGTGTGTACAGTCAAGAAATATCTCTGCAGTTGGCAATCATGCCAACAGTACAGCAATCCAGCCAGCAGGCCTGGAATTATATTTTAGGGAATACATTGCAGTAAATCTACATCTGTAACAAAACAGTGTTGTGTTTACAAGGAGCAGGACCACAGACTTGTCTGATTCCTGAGGGATCTGTGGAAAGTTGAGAGAGAGGTAATGTAAACCGGTCTATATTAGAATGCCGAAACCTCACTTACGTGAATCCCGAAAGACCGACCCATACACAGCGAACCACAAGAACATTGTACGTCCTTAAATGCGAAATTCAAAATATTGAATTGCCATAGATAGCCAACTCTACTGGCTGCTATGTACTGCCTACCCAAACAAAATAAATGTGAATGTATTACTATATATGCACTTACCTTAACCCGCACCCTAACCCTAAGGTCAGTAACTATTGCAAATTTATGCTAGGGAGCTCTACCAGATAAGGGAATCTCCTACTGATGTTTTACCTCACTAAACATGGTGTGGACAAGTATGGAGATTCTGTATTTTGAATTTTGCTCTTAAGGACATTCGGTGTTCTTGTGGTTCATCGTTTATGTCGGCCTTTCGGGATTCATGTAAGTGAGGTTTTGTCATGTTAATATAGACCCATGTAAACACCACCACATGTTGCACTATAACAGGATAATATGTCCATATATCTGACATTTACAGTAGTTACTTTGGTAATTGTTAAGTTGGACAAAATCTGAACATGATATTCAAACTGCAGTTAAACTCCTCCCCCAAAGAACAAACACCTGACACCTACGTAAACGTGTCTACACCCTGACACACTGAATGCTACAGTATTCCGATGCTGATCAAACTAAGCCTACCTGGATGCTCCTCCGGCATGGAAACTGTGGCACCCACATACACGATATATGGTGTGACGGATGCCTAGGAGCTGTCATGTGTTCCTAGGTTTGCTAGAATTCCTCAGTGGCTGAGAGTGGTTGTGCTGTTGCAGGCCCTCCACTGGTGACACCACAATCCCTGGCCACATCTGCTACTCTTCTGCATGCAGCATTAATCATTATCTGTGGCACAGACTCAAACCTGCTCATATGTCCTGCTCTGGTAACCTACGGCATTCACATCATGGAAAAGGTCACCCACAGTGCTGCCCTCTGTTCCCTGTTGTGCCTCCCCCTGGACAGTAGGAATTCATGGTTTTGACGGAGGCCTTCCAGGAGTATATCATTCTCAGCATTGATAAAAGGGGCATGTCATCTGGCATACATGTTTCCTGAAAGACAAGAAAATGGAAACACATGTTAGGATCACATATGTGGAAGTATACTTTGTAGAGATACACCAAGAACAGAATGGCTGGAATTATCCCCCATTTTATCACACATGTCATATTCCACAGTGTGCAAACATACTAACTGTGTCACTACAAATCAGATACTAGCAATAGTCAGCTATTCCCGTGTGTGCCATGATAGATAGTGCCCAACACAGGAGTCCATTGTAGTGTGTCCCCTAAGGGCAACCTCCTGATAATATGTCAAAACAACAGTGCCAAAAAAATAGCAGTGTGATATTACAACCACTTTAAAGGGACATTCCCAAAAGACCAGTGTGCCACATTGACAAAAATCATTCCATCCTTGATGTACTGTACGTCCTGTGTAGGTGTAACAAATCTGGAGATCAATGACATGTCATCATTACAGTTCTAAGAAAAGCTTAATGATGTAATCCCCATTCCCCCTAAGTATATTCACACATAGGCATCATTTTGTAAACAAAAAGGTTATGTATCTGATAGAGTACAATACTCCTCTGTTGAAATGTGCAGATATATAAAATGTTTGGCAACGTATTTACTGTCTGAAGAAACTCTCATACAGACTGAGTTCCCCTAGCCAGCTGTTTGGCTTTTTAACATGGTTCTCATTAACAGGTGATGACTCCTTTATACTATGTCAAATGAGGTAAATCCTGCTAAAACCTGATCTTGCATCAAACAGGAGAGGGAATTAACTTATCCCAGTACTTGCCGTCCTGCTCATTCACCACCTTGGGCACAGACACAACATATTTATTAAATATTTTCATTAATTGATCAGTTTGGTCATGTTACACTGCAATTATTGTACACTGGATTTTATTTACTTTTTACTTTAAAACACTGGTATAGTTTCTGTATTGTCCTAGATATAAATGTTGTTCTGTTCTGTTAGTATTTCATTGGGTATCTACATCCCAGCAAAAAGTAACACTAGCTCTTTGGCTATTTCCTTAGCAATGACTTTTCACAGCAATACTGATTTATTAACATGAGTTTCATAGACTGTCTTTGCTAGAATGCACTGGTACCCATTACTAGACTTTACTAATTTGTCTAAAAGATCCAGAGCTGTGCAATTAATAGTTATATATATATCACTGGGGTTCCCCTTCACAAGCTCGAGTTACTGAAAGCTCGAAATTCAGAAGCTCGAGCTCAGAATCTCGAGTTTCAGTAACTTGACCCTGTGAAGGGGAGACAACAAAAAAAAAGGAAGTTTACTGACATGTATGCAGGGGTCCAAGTCTTGCTGCACTCTCCCTGCTGAAATATATCAGCTCCGTGACCGCTCTATAGCGGATGAACAGAAATTATCCCGTTGTGTGCTTCTGTATACAGCGCAGAATGGGAGATTTCCCTCATCCCCATTGTAGTGCGATCTTGGAGTTGGTATATTTAAGTAGGGGGGGTGTGGGGGTGCAGGGGGGCTTGCCCCCTTGCAAAAACATTGTAAAGACATTTTTGCATGTCTTTTACATCTGCTTTAGAATTTCGAGTTGCTGAAAACTTGAAATTTTTGTCTCAAGCTTATGAATTTTGAGCTTTAAGCAATTCGAGATTCTAAAGGGGAAACATCACTGGACATCTGACCCAGGACTTGGTGCAGTCTTTTCACATTCTGCTCATGATGCAGAGAAGGTCTCAATGTTTTCCATTATACTAGACTAATACAATCCATGTAGAATTCTCACTTTAGTTTTGTCCATACTTAGGTTGCTTCCCAAAATGCGACTATATGCAAGTTTCATCACATTAATTCTAAAAGGTTTAGAAACTAATTGCAGGTGTGGCATTTCTTCTCTGTCTTTATCTTTTAAAGTAAGTCACTCTACATCGGAAAATATGGGAGTGAGATGGGACCAATATGCTCATCCACTTCTACTTTACTCTGGTTATTTTTACTTTTTTGGCACTGTGTAGCATAATATCCTTCTGTTGTATTTTCTTAATGTTTTTATTGTGTATCTGCAAATCTGTCAGGTAAGGAACAGTTTCATCATTTCTCTGATGTGAAGTCAGAGTATATCATCTTCACTTAAGAATGCAGGTATAGGTCTTTGCTCTTGTGTTTCTTCATCTGCAAAAGGTTACTTGTGCCAGTCACTTTCTGCTGCTTTTTAATGTGGCAGAGCCTTAATGTTTACCTCATTGTCAAATTCTACATTGGTCGTAAGTGTGAACATTTATGCATGTGAGCGGTAATGAAAAAGGACTGTGTCAGGGACAGCCATCCAGTGGTGTGAACCTTGGCTACAGATGGTTGTCCCTGTTGAAGTGACACCATGACCTCATGTGGAAAATGGGATTAAGGGGTTGTGGATGGACGAATGGTGAATTATTTTACAAACATAGCAAATTAGATTTTCTGCTAAGCTGCTGCAATATATTTCTTATAATATACATGTTCTTCTGTCTTTTCCAGCCAATGACAGAGTTTAGTTCCTGTTGATGTTTCTACACAGTCAAGTTGCTTTTTTCGTACAGTGGGTAAAGTTGCTGTTGCCCTCCCTCATTCTAATTAGGAATATATTTAGCTTTGTGTATTCTTATTGGCTCATGGTGCCTTCTGTGTGGAGTCTGCATGTCCTCCCTGTGGCCGCGTGGGTTTCCTCCGGGTGCTCTGGTTTCCTCCCACATCCCAAAGACATGCTGTAGGTGGATTGAACGCTCTAAATTGGCCCTAGGTGTGAGTGTGTGCATGTGTGTGCCTTCTGTGGAAGTGCCGGGCTGGCAAATCGACACCGTAAAACTCCACTGCCAATCATGAGCAGACAGGTGATCCACTGTGGCGACCCCTAACCGGGAAAAAGCCAAAAGAAGAAGATTCGTATTGGCTCACCAGGCTGCTGCTCTCACCCATTTTTACTAGAAATATATTCTAGAATGCATGTTCTATGTCACACTGTTGCCCCCAAATTTTTCAGTTTTTCCAAATGGTAGCTAAGATTGAATGCTACTTGTATACCGAGGTTGAATGACTTTGTCCCTATGGCTCCCACTTTAAAACAAAGGGCAAATGTTGTTTATTGTTTTATTCATAGGTTCATATGTAGGTACCAGGCTCTTGTGTTTCTTCATCTGCAAAAGGTTACTTGTGCCAGTCACTTTCTGCTGCTTTTGAATGTGGCAGAGCCTTAATGCTTACCTCATTGTCAAATTCTACATTGGTCGTAAGTGTGAACATTTATGCATGTGAGCGGTAATGAGAAAGGACTGTGTCAGGGACAGCCATCCAGTGGTGTGAACCTTGGCTACAGATGGTTGTCCCTGTTGAAGTGACACCATGACCTCATGTGGAAAATGGGATTAAGGGGTTGTGGATGGACGAATGGTGAATTATTTTACAAACATAGCAAATTAGATTTTCTGCTAAGCTGCTGCAATATATTTCTTATAATATACATGTTCTTCTGTCTTTTCCAGCCAATGACAGAGTTTAGTTCCTGTTGATGTTTCTACACAGTCAAGTTGCTTTTTTTGTACAGTGGGTAAAGTTGCTGTTGCCCTCCCTCATTCTAATTAGGAATATATTTAGCTTTGTGTATTTTTATTGGCTCATGGTGCCTTCTGTGTGGAGTCTGCATGTCCTCCCTGTGGCCGCGTGGGTTTCCTCCGGGTGCTCTGGTTTCCTCCCACATCCCAAAGACATGCTGTAGGTGGATTGAACACTCTAAATTGGCCCTAGGTGTGAGTGTGTGCATGTGTGTGCCTTCTGTGGAAGTGCCGGGCTGGCAAATCGACACCGTAAAACTCCACTGCCAATCATGAGCGGACAGGTGATCCGCTGTGGCGACCCCTAACCGGGAAAAAGCCAAAAGAAGAAGATTCGTATTGGCTCATCAGGCTGCTGCTCTCACCCATTTTTACTTGAAATATATTCTAGAATGCATGTTCTATGTCACACTGTTGCCCCCAAATTTTTCAGTTTTTCCAAATGGTAGCTAAGATTGTATGCTACTTGTATACCGGAGTTGAATGACTTTGTCCCTATGGCTCCCACTTTAAAACAAAGGGCAAATGTTGTTTATTGTTTTATTCATAGGTTCATATGTAGGTACCAGGCTATCGGCCCAAGGGCCTACGTAAGCCTAGCCAACAAGGTTCCATGGCTTACGCCACCCAAGAAAGTTATTTTCCTGTGCCACTATCAAGCAGAGACACAGAAGTGATCCCCGGGGTGTATTTTTTTATTTCCCATCCACTCATCAAGATTTTTCTTGAAGAGTGCTAATGAAGAACTTTGCTTGACATAGACTGGTAGCTTGTTCCAGAGTATACGAAGTCTCGGGGACAGGAATCTAGCCCTACAGCGAGTCCTGTTTATTGTGGTGACAAGGTTTAGGTCCCTAGAGCATGTAGCTCAGAGGGAGTGGGATTACTTTAGGTGTAGCATGTCCAACAGCTCTGGGTTTGACATAGCTTTATATGTTAGGCAGAGATCACCTTGGAGTAAGCGATATGCTATGGAGTAAAGCTGGAGTTTTTTGAGGCGGTCAGTGTAGGGCATTTGTTTGAGGCCAGTAATCCTCTTTGTGAGGTACTTCTGTGGCCTTTCCAGCTGCTGCAGATGTCTTGTGAGGTACATTCCAAAAGAGGCGTTGCACTGGGTCTAATGAGTGTCAAGTAGAGAGGAACAATGACCTCTTTTTTCCTGGATGAGAACCCTTTTACGATGAGGTGTGCCACATAGAAGGACTTTCTGACTACTGTGGTGATGTGACTATCAAAGGAGAGACTACTGTCCACTTGGGTCCCAAAGTCTCTTATCATGCATTCAGTGTTATCTCTATCTTACGTTTATATTTTTTTAAATTCAGTACATATACAGTTATTAATAAAATGTTTTTAAAGTCAAAGGATTTTTTTATAATGATGTCTTTCTGATTCATTGTTTTATTGGTTAATGAAGATGCATGATATAGGATGGCTTAATGGTATTATGCTTGAAAGCTTTGATTGGTTGATGCATTAGTACTTGGATATTTAAACTGAATATTTCAACTTATTTTTCATGACTTTGAAGAAGCCAGAATGTTATATGGTGAAAGTGCTTAGTTGTTTTTGTATTTCTAATTAGTTTTATCATTAAAGTCAATCTCCACAGTATTCATTGTTTGTGATATTTTTTATTTTTTATTCAGCTACGTTGTTTGTCACTGTTCAGCAGTTGTCAGTTTATTATGGATACTACTGGTTCTTTTTGTACTGGATCATGTCTTATTCATGTCCTCTGACATTGATTATTATCCCTCAAACATTGATTGGTATTTCATGAAAATCATGGTTTACTCTTGTTGACAAGTCATTAGGTTGAAATGCCTTCCCTTTTGTACAATTGTAATTTTTGTTTTATTGTTCTAGAAATGTCTTTGTGTAAATTGTATAGTGATAAAGTGGAATGGAAAAGTATAAGTTTGCAATTTCTGTTGTAAGTCTGAAGTCCAAATGCCAGACAGAAGTCCTTACTACTGATATATCTCTTGAATACCATTAAAGCATTCATAGCTGTCCAGTGACACTTTTTGTTGTGTACATTTATGCACTTCTATATCTTTTTTTAGGGGGGAGGCATCTACAGTAACAAACCATCAAGCCACCTGAAGCGCTCCTATCATCTCCCCCAGAAGTCCATCCTGGGTCGACCCCCAGTGTTCCCTTCTCTGGGAGAGTCTATCTATCTATCTATCTATCTATCTATCTATCTATCTATCTATCTATCTATCTATCTATCTATCTCTCCATCTATATATCTATACAAAATGACCAAGGACAAGAGACCAATCAGATTGCTAGTTCTCCATACATCAGATTTGTTTTATGCACACTGAAAAGCTAATATAGTACACATATTCCTTACGTTCAACAATAGATCTCTACACCCTCACATATTTCAAAATTCAACAAACTGATCAATTTTGAAAGGACATTTATTATGGAAAACTATAAAACACGCATATATATATATATATATATATATATATATATATATATATATATATATATATATATATATATATATATATATATATATATATATATATATATATATATATATATATACTCCTTAAACAGTGC
The DNA here is from genome assembly GCF_019279795.1 of Protopterus annectens. Classification (NCBI taxonomy): domain Eukaryota; kingdom Metazoa; phylum Chordata; order Ceratodontiformes; family Protopteridae; genus Protopterus; species Protopterus annectens. The sequence goes on along the minus strand of NC_056733.1, from coordinate 1,941,332,062 downwards.
ACAGAAGTAAAATACTGTTAGAAAACAAATTAAAATGTAAGTAGAGCACACAGAAACATTATTATAGAAACTCAGTTACACAAAGACAGCAAGCATTCCAAATCATCTTAGGAAAAATTATAGTGATGAAGAGCATTACATTGTATATATTTCTATTTTAGGTTCCTGGAAGTTGACACCAGCATGATTCCCTTGTAAACATTTTTAGGATGCAACAAATAATGGGGGGGGGGGGGGTTACTCCTTGCTTATATTTGTCTTTCATTTCAGCAGCCATGAGAATCATTAGTCTTGTGAAATGTTTGAGACTTTGTTACCTAAAAATCACTATACATATTTGTGAAACACTGTGCTACCTATATGTAAGTTTCCTCATATGGAAAGAAATACACACTAGAACTCAACTGAATGTTGTTTTCTGTTAGTACCTGTTTTAACATAGACTGTGCAATAACACACAAGTTTGGCAGAAGTTTTCCTTAAATAACTATCCTAATGAGTTTGTACCAAAATTTCACACATGTAAAAAATTATAACTCTGCACAATCAGTTATAATGAGTTGTGGGACTATTTTACATTAAAATGGATCAAAACGCTAGAGTTTTTTTTTTTTCAATAATCCATCTTTTATTCTTTTCAAATATACTAATACAAAACTACTACATATATACAATATATACATGAATGTTTCCAACCGTTACACATAACATTATATATTAACATAAGTTATTGGATAGGTAATACAATAGGAAAAACATCAATCTATAATATTAATACAACCTATATCTAATCTAAAATTGAATCTATACTACGAATATGCATCCTGAGAAAAAGTGGATAGGAACCTCTAGGCCAACACAATGTTAAAGATTTGCTCCCATATTTTTGTGTTATTTATACTTTTCTTGTGGTCCTTAATTAATAATTTGTGTGCTAGAATATGTCTTATTGCTAGCGTTTTAAAATTTTCCCAAGAAGTCTGGGCTGGGTTCAACCAGTTTGTTGCTATGTAAAGTTTCATTAATAAGCAAATATTTATAAGTATGATCCTTTGAGATTTATCTAAATTATTCGGTGGAATATGAAGGATCATAAATTCCCAAGAAAGTGTCGAGTGTTCGTAGCCCATTTTTTGTAATTGAAGCTTTAAAGAATTCCAAAGTTTAAAAATGCATTTACAACTCCAGAACATGTGTAAAAGGTCAGCCGTCTGATCTATACAGTACGGACATTTAGAAGAGTTCTTTGAGTTAAATTTATGAAGAGTAAGACGGGTATAATACGCATTATTAAAAATCATCAATTGAGTGAATAATAATTTTTGTAGGGATACTGACTTTAGTGTTAAGTTAATTCCTTTCAAAATCCTACTGTCATCAACCAATATTAATTTTTCCTTCCAGTAATTAGATAGGAGAATGTGTTTGTTATATTTCATCTCTTTTATCAATTTATATGAGGCAGTTATATATTTACTGTCCTGTTTCAGAGTTTGCCATAAATTGCGGCAAATGTTTAGGTCTTCTTCTCTAACTGTAAAGTTACTGAAATAACTTATAGCAAGATCTTTTAATTGCCTCATGATAATTAGATATGAAATAGGAAGATTCATTTCTCTTAAAATATCTTGTATTGACACACCAAGAAAGGGATATAAATCAAGTATAGTTAAATCCTTTATTAGTGGGAATTTCTTTAAATCTATCAGTTGATTACCAATTGTTAAATTTGGGTTCTTGTGGAATGGTTGAAATGTCATCATATACTGTAACAGGTTTAAAGAAGTAAAGACATTTTGAACTGAAGTTACATATACTTTAATATGTTCCATCAAGTTGTATTTACTAAGAGTTCCTTTATTTAAAAAGGGTAATGTTTTACAATTAATTCCCACTCCAGTTACATGTTTATGAGTCAGGATCAACCCCTTGGGTGACCATCTCAGACTGGAGCTATCAAAGTGAATCACTCTTAAAATTCTGTTAGCATTTATTATTAAATAATAGGTTTCAAAATCCGGTAAATCGAAACCTCCCCTACTTTTCGGAGTCATCAGTTTCTCATACGTTATTCTCGTTTTCCTAGGTTCCCAAAGAAATCTCCCTAGTCCTATATGAAGTTGTTTAAAAAACGTCCTCGTAATTCTAAGTTGCGTAGCTCTGAAAATGTATAATATTCTGGGAAGCACATTCATTTTGATAATTGCGGTTCTTGCCATTATTGGTAATTTCAAGTTACTCCATCGTTTTAAGTCAGATGTTATCTGATCCCAAATTACTTTAACATTGTTCACAAAAAAGTCTCTATTATCAGTTGAAAAAACAATGCCCAAGTAGTTTGGGCTTTCCTCAGACTTTACCTGTCCTATCAGTGGTAACAATGAAAAAGGTGTAGGCATCTTTAACGGAAATATTTTGTTTTTTTTAAAGTTAATTTTATAATTAGATATTTTCGCAAAGTCTTCCACTGCTTTTAATATTTTCTTAGTATCTGAAACAGGTGTGGTACAATATATATTTAAATCATCTGCAAAGGCAGCCATATTTATCCTCGTACCATATAATATCGGGGGATTATAATAAATATTTTGTTTGATGTGTAAAAATAATGGTTCCAAATATAGGTTAAATAAAATAGGAGATAACGGGCAGCCTTGACGGGTACCATTTTTAATTTGTATTCTTTTAGAGAAGTCTTTATTGATAAATAAATTAGTATAAGCGTTGTTGTATATTTTCCTTAATGTTAAAATGAAATCTTGAGGTATATTAAAGTATACTAAAATATCAAATAAATATTCCAAATTAACTCTATCAAATGCTTTTTGCGCATCAATTATAAATGCATACATGTTAAGATTTTTATAATTGGCGTAGGAGATTAATGTGTGCAGTGTTAACGTATTATCAGTAGTCTGTCTCCCATTTATAAACCCAGCCTGTTCATCTGAGATTATTAAGTTGACTACCCTCTTCAGTCTATTTGCCAGGATGGATGTCATAATTTTCATGTCCATATTCAAGAGTGAAATGGGTCTATAGTTGTCTGGGTTTTTACAATCAACATTCTCTTTAGGTATAAGAATTGTCTTTGAAGTATTAAAGTGGGGATCATTAATTTCATTCTGAATTATGTAGTTAAATATCTGTGGAAGAATTCTACTCAAAATCTCACTAAAAGTTTTGTAAAATTCAGAGGTCAAACCGTCCGGCCCTGGCGCTTTGAGGGGTTTCCAGTTCTTAATTATCTCTTTTATCTCCTCCAATGAAATTGGTTTAGTTAAATCCATATGGAACTCATTATCAATTCTCGGGAATGTAATCTTCTGTAAGTAATCCTTCTTAACTTTGTTTAATAAGAGTTCCTGCTGTTCACCATAAAAACACTAGAGTTTAACACGCATACTACTAGAAGTAAAACTCAAACTGCAAAATAATAATAATGATAATAATAATAATAATAATTAACATTAAAGCAAACAGATGACCATTTTCAGTGTGCTAAGGCACTTTGGGCTGTGCAGTGTACAGATATTACCTCCTGCCCTAAGACTGTAACCCATTCACCCTTTGGGCTTTTGCCTCACAACTCAAAAACATCCCTAAGGATGTGATAATAACAGTACTGACCGTACTCCCTCATGCCTTATTGTATGGTGCAGTACTTTATTCATAATCAGTTAGCACATTACATAAGCGAGACTGGGCAGCAGTGATGCTCAGGGTGTGGGTGAGAAAACAAAGCTGATAATATAGCTGCACAAAGGCCAAACTAGCATGCTATGCAGTAGATGCTATTGAGTGCACAATGACAAAGAAATGAGGAGATTCATGCAAATGAGCCACATGAGTTGCGTAAATGAAGGAGATGTATAAAGCCGTAGTGTACCAATGAGATGCGTACCCCTTTTGAACATCATGGCTCATGGTGTACATTGAGAATCATGCTGTAAATTGCACTGAATTGTATTGTAGCAACAGTAGCACAGTAACATATGCTGGTAGCTGCCACATTAGTCATTTTCAGCAGTGCTCTATGGTAGAGACAGCTCTTGACACACCAGTAGCTTATTGACCAACAGACTATGACCCATTTCCAAGTTGAAAATGATATTGTAGTAGAAATATCTGATCGCTGTCACCCACAAGTGAAATCAAGTTTGATGCTTCTTATACCTGCTTGTCTATGTCTGTGGATACAAAGGTATGTATAGCGCTAGCTATGGTGTGACCTTACAGGGAGCTGTGCGGTACACCTTAGGAAAATCATAGGAATCAGCCTCATTATTCCTAAGCTAATTCTTCAATATAATGCTACATCGTGGGAGGGGCATACCTTCATTGCTATGACAGTGGAGGAGAGGGCCGACACTATATGGGTCTTTTATAACATAGCCTATTTCCATCAGTAGCTGGGATCCATGTGTTGATGAGATGACTTATGAAACATCAGCAGGAAGGGCTTCCACTTCCTAATTTTACATTTAGTCTGTAATGCCATTAGACACAAGTACAAGTTTCAAGTTTTAAGTTTAGGAATAAACCCTTATGGGGAAACATAGCATAAAAAATATACAATAAGAGGAAGAAGCAGATTGCTTGTCAGAACAAAATCAATACCCATAACAATGATACACATTTGTTAACCAGGTAAGCGCACTGGATGTACATTCCCTTTTTTGGGGTGACCCAAAAACAGTGGTTCGTTAAGTGACTTGCTCAAGGTCACACAAAAGGCAAAGAAAGGCTGAGGGAATTCAAGCCTGTGCCTCAAGAACTAGAGATCATAGTCTTAACCCTCTGCACCAACTGCAAGATATGAAGATGTCATCCTCTAAAAGAGAACTCAACAAGATAGAAAAACCTGGAAACAAAATCAAACCCTCCAAAGATAAGTATGAACTGAAAATTGCCATTTATGTAAAGGACAACCACAAGGCCTTTTTCAACTATATAGAAACCTTGGAAGAAATATCCAGCAATGCACTGAGCTTATAAATAACAACACTGCACACTTGTCCTGGAAGACATAGCCAAAATAGTACATTTAGTTCAAAGATTACCTTTTTTTAATCTTCACTGAACACTTCCCCACATATTAGCAGTCACCTGAAGACAGGTCCTGAGACTTCTTTGCCAAGTCATAAACAGTGGTTCCAACGATGTCTTAGGCTGTTTTCTTGACAGCAGAGTCTTTTAGACTCACTAGTAAAAATATGTAGTCTCAGCCTCTCCACAGGATTTGTGCCAGAGTTGTGAAAAAAGGCTATAGTCATCTCACCCCACAAGGGAGTACCCACATTTGACCAAGAAAACTGCAGGCTTATAAGACTAACCAGCCTTCTCTGTAAAGAGAGATTTGTAGTCAACAATCCCTGGACCCAAACACTTTGGGTACGATAAAGGTAGAGTCTGCCTCCTACATTCTATAGGCTTTTATGAGTAAGTCATTGAATGAGGGAAAATCAGTATGCACTGCTTACCTTGACCTAGAGAAGATTTTGGACACCATCCTACATCCTGGCATTACTACAAGCTAATCGAAGTAAATGTAAACCCATGCATCATGTGTTGTCTACTGGCCTGGTTTACTAACAAAACCCACACTGTTAGTGCCGAGAGAGAGTTTTTACTAATTGATTCCCTCAATGATTGGTCTGTGGGCCACTTTTCCTTGGGATTCACTTCTCTGATATTAAAGGCATTGTCACGTACCTGTGGCTGACCAAGCTGCAGGTGACTGTGTATTCAGAGCTGATTCCAAAATTCTCAAAGATGGCCTAACATCTATAAACTAGTGCTGTGTGGACCACAGCTTTAAGTTAAACACAAAGAAATGTAGTGTTATATCCTCTTGAGGAATATGGGTGCCTGTATTCCTATGAACAGGTGATAGTTCTTTAAATACTGATGCAGTGATTAGGGACCTGGGTACATTTATTAATAATGAACTATCCTTTAATCATTGTATATCCATTATCATTACAAAATCAGACCGATTCCCAGGGTACATCTTACAGGCGAAAAGAAGTTATCATTCCTCTCTACTGCTCCCTTATCTGACCCATTATAGAATATAATGGCCCTTTTGGTATTTACTTGTACAAACATATGACAGAATTAGAAAGACCAGCATTTTCTCACAAGGAGAATCAAGGGCATGGCTTCCTTGTCTTTTCTTTGTTTACTATGGACTCTTGAGGAGGGGTCTCTGCCTCATCTACAAAGCTTTGAAGGATCCAAATCTATGTGATCTCCTATACCTCCACAAAGCAAACAATGTTTTAAAATCCTGACAATGGAACAATACATACACTATAGGATTACTAGGACCTTATGATGTATGAGATATATCTTTCAAAGTATCACTCTTTTATGGAATTGACTTGCATTAAATGTAAAGCACAGTAGCTTTCTGGTCTTTTCAAGCACACATTGAGCAAATGAATAGAAAACTCTAAATTGGTATGGTCTCTCAGACCCTCAATGAAAGAGGAGAACATTAGGTAGTAGTTAGTTGATGTTGTAGGGTCATGTAGAAATAGGATCCTGAACCTAGGCTACAATTGACCTATCTGATCAACAGCCAAGTATAAACCTAAGAAACTTTGAACATATAATTTGTCCATGCACCACCTGGGCAGTTCAAATTATTCATACATTTGGCACATATCTGACATATACCAAAGGTTCCTATGAGGGAACATCCCACATTTTCATCAGGCAGGTAGATGCAAACACACGCTAGACAGACAGGCCTATAACAAAGGTACGATGCAGGAAGGGAACAGGCTTTGTATAACATTTTATGTGTTGCAGGAGATGCCAGATACAGCCTAGAGCTATGGTTAGTGACCTCAGTAAGCAACCTTCAGACCATGCAGAAAATAATCTGTAACACAAGCCATATGGAAATAAAAAATGTAAGGAAGCAAGGACTCAGACCTTTGAAAGGAAGATTCCAGTCTAGACACCATAGGAAAGGCATTACAGTGGGGATTCTTTTTCTATCACTTTCCACTGTTCACAGGTGCAACTGTCTTCTACATAGCTAACTTAATATAGAAAATGTTTTTTTTTTAAATTGCTTTAAATTACCTCTGTAAACTATTGTGCTTAATTTATTCATTTGTTCATTACTTAACAAGTCTACTAATCTTAAAATATGTAATCTGACACATTATGGAAAGATTTGTTTCTGTTTCTGAATGACTACTACTACTAATTTAATAAATATAAAGATATTAGATAGATAGATAGATAGATAGATAGATAGATATATAGATAGATAGATAGATAGATAGATAGATAGATAGATAGAGTTATTGTGTGTGTGTGTGTGTGTGTGTGTGTGTGTGTGTGTGTGTGTGTGTGTGTGTGTGTGTGTGTGTGTGTGTGTGTTTGACTACGTAGTGTAGATACATAAGCAGCTCTTTCATTATGGAGAATGTACATTCTGTCAACAGTCTAAAACTTTCTTTTCTGATATCCACTGAAAAGTATGTCCTGGCGCCTTGTCTTAGCTGGTTGCTGAAATGAAGACATACTGACAAAATAATTTTTGATTGGTCAGAGGTAAATATGTAGATAGTATACACATTTTCACTTTACCAATGCATCCTGTTTTTCAGATATTCAGTATTAATAGCCTGCCTTAAAACCAACATTTATATACCACCATCATTATAATGCAGACTGTGTGGTATTTTTGGAAGTTTGAAATCTGTGTGCATAAAGTATTGTCATTTTTGCTTTTAATTTAACTCAGAATAGTGTCTACATTCTGACTAAGTTATCACTGATTTCCTGAACCCGCTTTCCTACAAAGTTAGCAATTAAATGAAGAATGTAAAATATGTACCTTGGATATCCTCTAATTCTACCTAATGAGAAACTAGTATTGACACAGCTATCGAGTCTGAGATGCAGACATATAAACTGAATATGCCCTTACAAGTTGCAAAACAGTATGAAGGCATCAGTGACATTGTTACATCTGCACATAGTTATCAAAAGGGTCTTGGCACAGTAGGATTACAGTTCTATTACAATCTCTACCTGGTGGTGAAAACTCACACCAGCACATTGCTAGTTAAAGGGCTCAATACAAGGAAGTCTAGTTATGTTGTGGACACATGCCATTCATAAGATGACTTTTAACTGCTTCCCTCTTTGTCACTGTTACAGAAGAAGGCAAATATCCTGACTCTGTTTTTGATTCACTGCCACTTTTGCCTTCTTTCTGATCAGCTGTGAGAAAAGGCAAAAAATGGCAGAGAAAAATGCTACTTGAATTAAGGTTATGAGATAAGTCGAACAAAGAGATAGCTCTTTTGTCTCTGATGACTTGGAAAAAAAATTCTTACTCACAAAAATCTGTCTATTCTTTTAATGCTTATCTAGATAATAGAGAAATGCTCCTAAACAAGTAAAAGCAGGTTTCAGAGTTTCTATAATCTCTTTAAAGTTTTTTCAATAGTTTTAAATTAAATCACTTTTGCCCTTATCTCTTTATCCAGCTGAAAACCGGCGGATACTTGGATTCAGACGTCCTCTGCACCAAAGCTCTTTCATTACACCACACAAACAAGCAGTTTTATTGAACAAGAACCCAATTACTTAACCCAGCTTCAGCTTTCACTCATCCCTGCTGCTTCCACCTTGACATGGACTGACTAATCTCTTCTGACGGGCATTGCTACATATCAGCTCTGATACAGCATGATGACTTCTCACCTCCCTCGTAGAGAGCAGCTGATTAAAAAAAATGAAATAAAATGTGATGCCCATCTCACTGCACTGGTCCAATGAATAACAATGAGAGGAGACAGCTACACTACCTTTGGACTTTTTCTGCATAGGTCTTATTTTTTAAATGTCACTAAAGGCACTCAAGCCCTTAAACACTTGGGAAATAAGGTCTGCATACAGATAGATAACATTTTAATATAAAAAGCCTTTATGTAACATTGACTTTAATGATAATAAGAAACAAACTCACATTTCACTGATGCATAGCATAGTCTTGCTTACTCTTTAGATACATTCCCAGCACAGTATGCCATTAATGTGTATATAAATTGGTTTATATACAAAACTGTGATTTGTTGTTCCTCAAAATGCTATTAGAATTAAGGTTATGAGAAAAGTTCAACAAAGAGATAGCCCTTTTGTCTCTGATAACAGAAAAAAAGTCTTACAAAAATCTGAATGTTCTTATAATGCTTATCCAGATAATTGAGAAATGCTAGTAAAGAAGCAAAAGCACATACTGAGTTTGCTTTATGTACATGCAACCAAATAATCTTTATAGAATAAGTTCGATCTGGGATGGAGGATAGGAAAAGAGGAATGTGGGAGGAGGCAGATATGCAATGAGGTATGAATGATTAAGGAATATTTTATGTAGCTCATTTTCCATTTGAAAGTTATCTGCAAGAAAAAAAAGAATGCTTTATTTAGTTCAGTTCTCATCTGCTTTCCAAGTAATATACAATAAAAAAAGTAAGTTATCAACGAAGATGACAATAGACAATGGAGGCATTATAAGCACACTGTATTATGTACTGTTTTTCAAAATAATATAAAATATAGTTGTCTTAAATCAAATGACAGATGAATTCAACACTGAAGTATTTTATTCTGTACGCATTGTATGAATGGATAGATGTTCAGGGATTGTTTACATCTATTCTCCAGCTGTTTTCAAAATGTAGAATTTTGGAACTGAGATTTGAATGTCTTAATGTCTCATGGTGTGGAAAATAAATCTAATTATGTATTCAAATCTCTATCCACCTCAAGTCTCACTGCTTAGCGAAATACTGGACCCTGTCATTTATTTCTTTTCTGCCTGAATATATTTCTTTGATTCTATCCAAGGATTTTTGCCTTTATTTGATATTCTGATTCTGACATGTTTGACAGAGATAAGGAACTACTGACATAGTGCAAACTGTAAATGAGCCATTGTAGATATTCTGCATTAGCTAGGCCTCAGGTGACAGGGTAGGGGGAACACTTAATGAGAAACATCCCAGGGGTTAGCATTAAGGTCCTCCTTTTGAAAGCAATATGAAATCAAAAGCCCAACTCCATGTTCTTCATCGGCACTAATACTGTAACATCGGTAGTATCTACAAGGCTAAGGAAATTAAACTCCTGAGATTTGACCTTTCTACCAAAGGAATTGAGCTGCATAAAACAAACAGGAAAATACAAAATATTTGCCAAAAAGGAAGCCCATATTATATAAACTAGCAAACATGCTAAGGTTGGAGTAAATGAGGAAGCAATAAGTACACTGAAATTGTATACTGAGACTGTTGCTGTAAACAGAAAAGCTAAAAGTTTGCAGTATAAATGTTACAAGGTTCTTTATTAGGATTTAGAATTGAAAGTACAGGAATTCTCTGCCAAAATGTTTTCAGAGCACAAATACAAAAGTTTAGTCATCTCTGTGATGAGACTTAAAAGGTTCTCATTATAAGGAATGCATGCAACACAAACAGAGGGAAGGAGAAGAAACAGATCAGATATCCCCTCTTTAATGTGCCTGTTGGACACACGGTTATCATGGAATCCAAAGTAAAGCAAAACAATGTTGAGAAAAAGCTGATAAAGGCATTTGGGTGGATTTTATTGAATACACAGAATAAAGTAAATGGCACATATTGTAATATTCTGAAGGTGACATGGCAGAACTACTGGTGGTTTCTGTGATGCCCGTGCAATGGCCCAGCAATCAAGGAGCCTCAATCCTCACCACTAACACCAGTGAGGGGCATCCATATAGGGAAAGGATAATATATACACACACACACACACACACACACACACACACACACAGTAAAGTACAATTTCCCTTAAGAGCACACAGTGATCACAGTCAGTTTGGGGCAGGTTTCTCCCTTTCTCTCCAGATCCCCAATAAGACTCCCCACTGGCACAGCTATAGGGTCCAGATCTCAGCCTAGTGGGCAAGCTAAAACATCCAGTACCCTCTCTGTCGAACCAGTGCTTCATGTCCCTGCCTAAGTAGCTGACACACACACACACACACACACACACACACACACACACACACACACACACACACACACACACACACACTTTGAGATAAGAGTTTATACAACCACACAGACACTCCGGGGGAAGGCTAGGACAAGTTCTCCAGCTGTGCCCCTTTTACCCAGACTATACTGTAGAAAACACTGCCACCACCCAGCTAATATTTATCAGCTACTCAAAGGCCCTTATAAAAAGGGTGTCCAATTATACTGTACAATATTATTATCCAAATGGTAAGTGCAACCAAACAGTCAAGACTTATTTGGAGTGACTTGGTACAGTATCACTATATACGTGCAATGTACTCTTAGAGCTTAAATTATCTCTACACAAAACAGCCACAGCTGAAAGGTTTAAAATATTTAATAATAAAAAAATACAGAACAATACTTATTAGTACACAGTGCTAGTCAAGAGTTCAGAGATCACAGATAAATACTTAAAATAATAAGTAGAAAAGTTCTGACATCACAGAAAAACAAACTAGTCTAATCTTCCCATTTTCTAGCTATATCTAAGAGAAACAACAGTTCTAAAATCCTACTTACATATAGACACAGGCAGAGTGGTGAGTTGGATGTTCTCAAGACAAATGCTGCAATGCTATCATTCTTTCTGTCCTTAAATTGATAACACAATACCACTAATTCATTTCAGATTACATCATTTCTTTCTGGTTCCCAGGCTAACAGACTCTCAGAGGTTAATAGCCCTTGGTCTTGCAGCTGGTCAGGAAGCCAGAGCAATAAAAGAAATTATACACGCAAATTCTAGCCATTAACTCTGGCCTCAAAACAATAGGCAGACTGCCTTTATCTAGACATCTCGACTCCGAGTTTTGACATCAAAGAATTGACTTATCAGCTTTGTTACAGCAGAGCACACTGTTGTTACATTTTTACAGTTCCACATTTAACACCATTTTTCCTATTCAAGAGAACAAGCCTGTGGCTTATATTAATATTTACAAATGACAACATTATCTAAAAAATTCTATCTGGCTAGGCTGGCAGCCTTCATATATCTTCACACATCTCCCCTCCTGGGGAACTCAAGGCTAGTCTTTCAAGTGACCCTTGAGAAACATTGCTTGAAAGGGTTAGGTCTATCTGAGTATACCTTACCCATTCCCTGTATTGAGAGCCCATCTGCATTCACATTGCTAATCCCACTGTAGTGCTGGACTGACATATGATATGCTTGCAACCCTAGGCTCCATCTTAGCAACCTGGCATTTTGCTGGCTGGCTCTGTGTAACCATGTTAGGGGGTTGTGATCTGTCACTACAGCGAATTTTCTTCCATACAGATACGGATGAAGTTTCTGCAGTGCCCACACTACGGCTAGACATTCCTTTTCTACAGCTGCATAGCATTACTCCCTGGGTTGGAGCCTACGACTGAGATAAACCACTGGGTGCTCTTCTCCCTCTGAAGAAATCTGGGTAAGTACAGCCTCCAGCCCATGGTTCAAAGCATCCACCTGCACAACAAATTCTTTGCTGTAATCTGGACTGGCTAACAGAGAGGGTCCTCCCAAAGCTTCCTTAAGCTTCTGGAATTCCTGCTCACATGCTGGGGTACACACTACCTTAACTGGCCTGTTCTTCCTTGTCAGGTCTGTGAGGTGAGCAGCTATGGTACTATAACTTAGGACAAACTTTCTGTAGTACCCTGCTGTCCCTAAGAATGCCTTCAACTGCTTTTTGGTAACAGGTGCAGGCCATGCCTGAATGGCTTCCACTTTGGCAGGTTCTGGCCTTATCTTGCCACTTCCCATTCTATGTCCAAGGCAGGAGACCTCTGCCATACCCACCTGACATTTGCACAGCTTAATGGTCAAGCTTGCCCTCTGTAGTCTGCCCAGCACCTCCCTGACATGTTGAAGGTGATCCTGCCAGGAAAGGCTGTAGATGGTAATATCATCCAGGTAAGCAAGGGCAAACCCTCCAGCTCCTGCTAGGATATGATCTACCAGCCTCTGGAAAATTGCTGGGGCATTTTACTTCTGAAAAGGGCATCTTTGTGAACCCATACAAGCCAAAGGGAGTTGCAAAGGCTGACTTCTCTCTAATACTGAGAGTCAAGGGCACCTGCCATAACGCTTGGTAAGATTAATGGTTGTAAGATACTTAGCTCCACCTAGTTGTTCTAGGGCCTCATCTGTCCTAGACATAGGGTAAGCATTTGACTCTGTGTGACTATTTAATTCCCTGTAGTCCACACATAACCTGGTGCTGCTATCCTTCTTTGGCACCAGCACCACTGGGGAGGCACATGGACATATGGACTCTTGAATCACCCCTAGTTCCAACATCTCCTGTATCTCCTCCCTCAGAGTCTGTTTGACTCTCTCAGGCACGTTATAAGGGACCTGCCTAATAGGCCTTTGGGGTCCTGTATCCACCTGGTGCTGCACTGCATGGGTGCACCCTGGTTTCCCAGTGAACATGTCCCCAAACTCCTGTAACACTACTCAGATTTCTCGAACTTGGGTAGGAGATAGCTGCTGGGACATTGCTACCCCTTCCACTGAGGTATCAGTCCAGGCCTAATTGAGGAGATCAGTCACTGGATTTCCTTCAGACTCCTCCTGCATCCACTCCAAATGCTCAGCACAAGGGCCTCCCTATCATGGTAAGGCTTCATCATGTTAAAATGGTACAATTTGTGCCTCTGTCTCCTGCCTAGCAGTTCCATCATGTAGTTACCATCACTTACCTTTCTTACCACCTTGTAGGGTACCTCCCAAGCTGCTTGCAGCTTGTGTCTGACAAGAATGAGAACCATTACCTGGTGCCCCACAGCATACTCTCTAGCTCGAGCATTCCTGTCATACTACATCTTTTTCTGTTGTTGGGCTTCTGCCAGGTTCTCCTGGGCCAAGCCCATGAGTTCCCTGAACCTTGTCCTGAGGTTTAGGATATATGCCACAACAAACTCATTGTAAGGTTCACACTCACCTTCCCACTCATCTCAAATTAAATCTAGAGTTCCCCTTACCCTATGCCCATACAGCAACTCAAAGGGTGAAAAACCTGTGGATTCTTGGGGAACATCTCTGTAAGCAAACAACAGATGGGGCAAATATTTGTCCCACTCCCTCTTAAACTGGTCTGCAAATGCCCGTAGCATAGACTTGATTGTAGATTTTAACCTCTCAACCAGACCATTAGTCTGGGGATGGTAGGGGGTAGTCTTCAGGTGCTTCACCCCACAGTACTTCCACAGACAAGCCAGAGGGTCTGACATGAAATTGGCACCTCAGTCTGTCAGTATTTCTTTTGGGATACCTACCCTGCTGAAAGTCCCTAACAAAGCATTTGGCACGTTTTCTGCCTCAATGGAGGACAGAGTCACTGCTTCAGTGTATTTTGTAGCATAATCCACTACCACTAGGATATACTTTTTCCCTGTGGAAATTGGGGTACACAGAGGCCCCAAATATCCACAGCTACCCTCCAAAATGGCTCCTCAATCACAGGCAAAGGCATCAAAGGAGGTCTCACCTTGTCTCCTGCCTTGCCTACCTTTTGACAATGCTCACAGGTCCTGCAGTACCCTCTTACATCTCTGGAAATTCCAGGCCAATAGAAGTTCTGCATTACATGTCTCTTTGTACGTTTTATAACCATATGACCTGCAAAATGAATATCATGGGCTATGGCTAGAAGTGCCAGATGGTAGGCTCTAGGCACTACCAACGACTGTACTCTCTCACCTTATAGACCTCCTTCAGGGGTCTACTTTCTATACAGTAACCCTTTGTCCCAGTATACAGATTCCCCCTTTCCTTGAGAATCAGGTGACTCACTATCTATCTGCCTCAGGCCTTGCAATGTAGGGTCTGAGAGGTGAGCCTGTCTCAACTCTCTCTTTGTAACCCTTTCCAGCTCCCCTTCCACAGGATGTCTGGCATCCTCTGACTGTGGTGCCTCACTGTCAGCTTGGGTATTTCTACTCACCTCTACCTTTGCAGTCACTCTGTCCAAGGGAACATCAGTACTCACAAGCAGCTGTGGCTTCTCCTCAGTCTCACTGCTACAGCACAGCATCCTCCCTGAAATAACCACCTCACCAGTCCTGGTTGCATGTAGTGGTCTGACTGGGTCTCCCCAGGCTACCAGACCCACATGCTTGTCTCCTAGCCTGACTGCGTGTAACTACATAAGTACATAGTACTTCCGTCATCCAAATCCTTCCCTATCAGGACATCTGCAGGATGGTAGTTCAGTAACCCTGTTGTCTCAAGACAACCTACTATTGGCATTTTGTCTTCCCCACTTACTGGCTCCCTCACCTTTTGTTCCCTGCCTTGCATCCATGGACATCTGTATTGCCACATGGCCCCTCTGGTTGCATTCTAAACATTTAACCCTAGGTACTGGATGTATACTTGGACTAGTGGCTTCCCCTGCTACCGGCACATTCTCTTGGGGCAGTCTGTGCTGCCCACCATGGGTTCCTTTAGACCCATGAGCAGTACTGGGGGTCTGTTTCATTTGCAGGGAAGCCCTGCTTGCTAAGTATAAGTCTCCCTTCTTCCCCAACTCATCTGAAGTAGCACATTGTCTATCAGCTAACCAGATCCTCATGTCCTCAGGCAAAGTGCTAAGGGTTGTTCACTCACCAAAAGTCTGGCAGCCATTCAAAAGTGGTGACCTGACATACACTCACCCACCTATGAAAATAAGTGCTCAGTTCAGCAACATATTCACACACACATTCATCTGCCTTGCGTCTATTCTCACAAAACTTTTTCCTATACATTTCGGGTGTTAGCTTAAACAATTCTAACAAACAGTTCTTAACCATAGTATAATTAAAACAGTCAACATCAGACATTTTAGACAACACACTTACAGCTTTACCATGGAGTATGGGGGTCAGGAACTGTATCCCGAGCCTCTGGCCAACATCATACTGTTTACATACCCTCTCAAATATATGAAACTGCGGAAGAAATTTACTGACCTTTTTGTGCTTCTGGGGCCCAGTTACTCCCTTCTCCAATACCTTCATGACACTGCCGAAGAGTCAGCATCTCCTTCTCATGCTGACTCTGCCTCTCTTGTCCTCAGCTTCTAGGAGCAGCAGTTTCTCATTCTCCTCAGCCTGCAGACATCTCAGTCTCTCAGCTGCTTCATTTTCCAAGCACCTAGCCTCCAACTTAAGTCTTTTTAGCTCCAGATGGATTTTTAAGACCTCTGCAGAAAGGGTGAGCTGTGCTTTCTCTGAGAGTGGTACATCTCCACTGCCAGTCTGATCATCCTCCTGGTTGCTGTTTTCTGATGCAGATGTGACTAAAGCTACAATAATGTCTGCCTTATTCAGGTTTCCATGCACCAGTCCCCTAGTCTGGCACATCTCAGCCAGCTGGCTCCTTGTCAGCTTTCCGTACTCCTCTGCTGACATGCTGCCTGCTATCCCTGACTAACTAAGCTAGCAAAAGAAATAAAGCAATTGTGATCTGAACACTGAGTATTTACTATGTGGCAGATTTACAGTACAAAACACCTTCAGTGATCACTGTACACAAGCTACAGGAATTCACACTACCCACAACACTACAAGCCAATTAGAATCTGCCAACCAATTAATATGGGGTGTAGATATCCGACCACTGCCAAACAATTAATATATGACACCCATGCACTGGCCCAGCAATCAAAGAGTCTCAATCCTCACCACTAAAACCAGTGAGGGGCGTCCATATAATGAAAGGATAATAAAAAATAAAGGAAGATGTCTGTTGCTTTTTTAATATATCTCACTATGTTATACGAGTTCTTCAACTCATATAACATAACGAGATATGTTAAAAAAAGCAATGGAGATCTCTTCATCTCCATTGCCACCCCTGCACAGCACTGATGTACTGCATAAGTGTGGAAACACGTCCCTTATGCTTGCGCAGTACATCAGAAATGCCCCAGGATACAGGGAAACCATGGAAGGGCAGCATGGAGGCATGATAAAATGACATTATATAAGAAAGGTAGGTATTGTTTTTCTTAAATAATGTCATTGTATAATAACAATAACCCATGGCTGGGTGTGGGCAATGCTGGATTTACCCAAAGTTGGCATTGCTTAGTCACTCGGTCTTTGCCCTCGTGACCAATCCACACCAACTGTGGGTAAATCCAGCATTACCTACACCCACCTGTGAGTTATTGTTAAATATAACATTATAAGCATAATATGCATAGATGTGCTTTAATCAGTCTGTATCCATCAGACTTTGTTCTGCCCATCAACAAAATAGTCAGCCCTGCCAAGTCTCAAACCCAGGATGCCGTCCTCTACAATCACAGCACCATACAACTACACCATCTGAGCTGTGTATGAGAGTAGTACTTTAATGAACATATCCTGCATTCAGGTCATTTAACATTAAAAAACCAGCAGTCCCAAGTGTTGGATCCAAGACTCTGAACACTACACTCAGGCAAATGTACCACCATACCAGCTGAGCTGCCAAAGCTAATGGCACTTTTCAAACATATAATGCAATAGGGGCATACAACAATAGGGAGAAAGTTTTGTGGAATCATTCGTGTATTGTATATAGACATATATATATATATATATATATATATATATATATATATATATATATATGTATATATATATATATATATATATATATATATATATATATATATATATATATATATATATATATATATATATATATATATATATATATATATATATATAAAGATATGAAAATGTAGAGCCATAATATAGATATACATATATAAAATATAAAGGAAGGAAAATTATATATATATATATATATATATATATATATATATATATATATATATATATATATATATATATAAAACATGCAGTGCAGTTATATCTCAGAACCATCCCTCTCAACCTGTTAGTTCATGGAACCTGTACAAAGACTGTAAAAGGGGGAGAGTGAAATGTGTCACATATACGGACATATTTCAAAAATTGTGTTACAAATGAAGGCATGTTACAGCATCAGTGTGTGTTTCAGTGGACAATTACTGAAGGATATGATAAGGGAAACTAAAATGTCATGTAATTTATTTACTGACATAAATCCTTGGATCATCACTGTGATTTACCAGACAAATAGAAATAAATTGTGGAACTGAACAAAAGTATGGTCCAAACATCCCTGAGATCCTGTGAAAAATCTGGCAGTGCAGAGGTGTGCTCAGAACCCCTTAGTGCAATGAATGTGTATCAAGCCTGACAAAGTGGGCAGACAAAGGCCTGAAAATAGGGACATGTCCAAAATATGTCAGTAGATAAGCTGAGAATGTTCATGTAGTAACAATGTATGTCCTAACATATATCAAATGAAATATCACAATTCCAGGACTCAATTGCTTCTCATTAGTTACTGACCTCAATCCCCACATCATATCATTGATGTGTCATGCATACATAACAGTTATGGGGAGCAAACCAAAGATATTGGCCACAAAACTGGACATCCTATGAATATGTGGACATAACACAACATTAGGGAAACTACACTGTGGTACCGAGCAATGTCCAGACTACAATCAGACTGACATAGCACTGCCCAGGTACAGCTCTGGGGCTGTACACATGCATTAGCAAATATAACATGCACTACAGGGACATAACACTAGTAGAAAACAAACACTGGTGTGAATGTGCATACCCTCAAACAAGTGCACCACAGTCACAAAGACATACCACTAAGCAAACTGAACACAACAATATAATACTGTGTGTGCAACCACATATCGTTTGCCACTCACACACACACTACATATACCACCCCAATTCACAGTATACTTGGAATCCTGAGGTGCTGCGTCACATTTCACAGTCAGCCCTAACAAGCATATGGACCTGATAGACCACCAGCAGCTATAGCAGCATGCAGAGTCAGATAGGTAAAGGATGTATGGCACTCAGCAAACATATACACACAACACTGCTACACAATCTTGGCATTTGTTCACAATGGCCAGACAGACATAACTGTCATATGTCCATATTTCCACAGAATTACCAGGGTGTGAACCCGCAACCCTAGCCACTGCTACATACCATGGTCAGGAGTCTGCCAGGTCATTGGCATGATAACTGGAGTGCAGCTGGTAATTACTGATATACCATACCTGTGTATCTCATAGTACAGGATATGTGGACAATGCATGGCATACTTGTGGGACAGGGGGCTGGAAACAGCGATATATCATGCATAATGATGTTACAAACTGAAACAGTTGCTGCTGTTACACATATTGCTGTAACATCACATCCCTGAAGGATATGATGTCTGGAACACCAATGGATTACCACACTTACTCACTATAATCCTCACATTATCCTACCAACCCCACAAAAACAGATGTTGTTCGAGGAACAGACCAAGCATAGTAGGCAAACAACTGGCCATTCTGTGGACAACATGCCAGTTGAAAGGTATGTCAGAGGCATATCACTGTCAGATGTAAAGTTACCCAGTAAATGCATATCCAGGCAAACTCTGTCAAAGTAGCACCCCCCCATAATAACATACGATCTGTACTAAATTCTGGAGCCTTGCCCCCCATTTTGTTGGGCTGTCTCCACATGTCCTGTCCTGTGAGGTATTTCCACCAACTGTCGGTGAAGCTGTAGTCCCCAAAACTCCGTAATGTCCCCCGCACAGGGAAGGGAAATGGGCAAGGCCCACATGAAGGGCATCCCATATGTTGGAACTAGCAGCTGTCCAGGCTCACAACACAATACTATTTGGGCACCTACATAGCTTTATGGCCTCAGCAATACCTGACAGGATAACATCAACCCTTTCAGGTAGACTGAACACCTGTGGTGGACAGCAGCAATACACAAACCACAGACTTGGTCCCTTTATTGGCCGTACAGGGCAAATCAGGAGCATGCACCAACTTGGCAGCAAGACAGCCTTTGTCTGATCAAGCATATAAAGTCACAGGTGGAGTACTCTAAGGCTAACTATGAGTACATATTGGACACATCCACCAAGGCCAATCACAAGCCCATCTTCACATATGCCTGCAATCTCTGAGGCAACAAACCAACCCACCCTGTAATGGTGGCTAATCAGACCACATACACACACAATATAGCTATAGGCAACCTGCACCGAATAGGTTTAAGGTAAACATCACCCCTTGCTCAGCAGCACTATAGCTGGATATATACAGCACCCACACCCCTCCCCTCATCACCAGTGAGCAGGTATATATTGCCTACTGAAAGGCAAGAAACTTTAGTATCCATGGCACCTGATAACATCCCTGTCTGCATCCTACATGAACTCAGACATGTACTCCCAGCTCCATTACACAATGTAGTCACACCAAGCCTTGAAACAATCCATACCCCATCTGCATGGAAGATAGCCAGTGTCATCCCTTGACACAGACATGAATGAGGAGTACAGGAGTAGGAAATTAACTAGCCCTCATTGGGGGAAATATGACACTTCAGGACCAGCAGTGCAATGCAAGCAGATACAGTGCTGATACAGTGCAGGGGTATGGTGTGGCTGTGAGTGGTGTCTACTGCTATTCAATGTAACTGTGCAGGGTCTGTACATACATTGCCAAATGTATGAGGTCTTGTGATGTGTCTCCCTTTTTATGTTTTCCAGGTGCAATGTCACATCAGCAAAGGTCAACTTTCTCAACAGCTGAGACAAATACTGTCATAGAAGCCATACTACAGAACCATGCCATAATGTTTGGCTGGAGCCAGCAACATCTTCAGGACAGGACCGCCTGTGGGATGACCTTGTCCACAGGGCAAACGATGGCCTGCACACATGTACATATAGGTAGGTCCATCATTGTGAAAGTGACCTCATACGCCATGCCTGGCAAAGGGCTGCTGCAGTGGCCATGGACTGCACAGCCACCGGTGTGGGCCTGGCCTTGCAGTCCCACTGACACCCACTGGGGAGCAACTTGGGTACCCTGGGGCACCCATCCCAGTACAACATCAGAGTACAGATCCCCCCCACATACTGGAGGTGGGTGGCACCCAGACAATGGATGAGGAGTGTGCAGGTAAGGCCCCCAGTGTAGATTACTAGACTAGTGTAGCAGACATAATTGTAATTGGAGTATCTATGTGCATGGGTCAGGTCAGATTGCAGTTGTGGATTGGGTTTTCTAATGCACAGGTATGCACATCTATGGTGAAGGAAAGCAAACTATGTAGTATTGGGGGTTGTGCTTTAAATGTGCAAACATGATGCATCCATCCTGTACCAATGCCACATGTGGGTCTGCTGACAATACTTCTCTCCCCCAGCTACCTAGGTCTCTCTGGTCTGCATGTGGGATGGCAGCCTGCAGCTGGTGAGTATGCAATTGTTCTGTTGTGGTTTGCCAATACCCCAGGCATGTGAAGGAAATGCAATGTACCATGCACACAACTGTCACTCATAGCCATATTGCTTTATGTGCATGTTCACTTGTGTTGGGGTTATCTGCATTGCATCACAGTGGTCACCACAAGGGCCAATCTAATGAGAATTTAACATCCCTGTAGCATACCTCATGCTCTGTCAGTGCAAGACCTCTGGACAGAGACCAACAAAATGGGTGGACAAATGGCCTAAGGTAGGGCCATGTGTGAAAATTTAGTTTCATATAGTGTATATAAACAGGGTACACACCCCTGTTAAGATGCCAGGTGTCTGTGATATATATATATATATATATATATATATATATATATATATATATATATATATATATATATATATATATATACACACAAACTGAGACCACAATATGTCAGTCCACACCTTTCCCAAACTGTAGTGTGACCTATGACATGAACAATTCACCTGTAAAACCAACCAATCTGTTGGCCACCAAATATGGAGTATACAAACCTGGCAATACACTGGATGCATATGTGTGCACACCCTTCAAATAATATGTTATTGCAGAAGCTTGTGATTTACTGGCAGCATACAGTCTGCTTGGGTACACATCTTTCATTGACTAAAGGTACTCTGAGTAACACAAAATGATAGTCTGCTATCCAAGTGGGATAATCATGACATGTGCTCAGTTGCCTTCAACAGCAACAGCCTTGGTTTGCAGTCAGCTTACAAAGCAGCAAGGGGATCACATATTTGAAAGGTATCAGACAGAGTAGGGTAGAACAACATCACCACAGCATTGCATACACCATGGAACACAGTGGTGACAGTTGTCAAAAGGTGGCTTGAATATGGGACAACAGTGCTGTTGAAAAGAACCTGATGTCCCTCCAAAAATGATGGCAACACATGTCAAGACCTGATCAGGGAGGTTGCAGGGGACATACAGCAATACCGTGGAGTTGCAGGAATCTCTTGCTAGTACCGGTGTTGTGTACTAAAGCAATAACTGATGTAGATTTACCCATGGTTGGTGTGGTTTAATCATGAGGGCGAAGCCTGAGTGATTAAACAAAGGCAACCGTGGGTAAATCTTCAATATACCACAACCATGGAGTCAGTTATTACTATTATATAATGACATTATTTAAGAAAAAAATACTTAGTTTTCTTAAATAATGTCTTTGTATAACAGCGGATTACTGTTCTTCGTTCTTCCGCTGGTTGTGGTATACTGCTTCTTTGTTTTGATTTACTGCGCATGCATATGGGACTTGTGTTCCCATGTATACCCAGTACATCAATTCTTTGAAATGGAAGCAACAGAAAAAAGAAAGTCTCCATTGCTCCATTTTCTCTTTTTTTTTTTAATTGTAAAAAATAAGGTTTTGGGGCACTTTGTAATATTGGAAAAAAGTCCGGGCAACCGAACAGTTTTTCATTGGTATATTGTGAGATTTACAACAGGCACGCTGGTTGGGCTGAGCCTATCAGCATGCACGTTTTTGAATAGTAATGGGGAGTCGTTGTATAATACCTGTGAGAACACTCTTATATTCTGCATATGTCTGGCCTATGGGTTAGGGTCAGAAGATGGAAGCATTTCCCCACACAAAAAACATCCAAGGGAGGATACAAATTGCAATACAGCACATCATGTCTCCCAAAGGCAGGTGTGGAAATGTGTTGTGATGTAATGAGACTATGGATCGACCTCACTGTCACAATAACAAAAGGTATGTGTGGTGACAAACAACACCTCTCATAACCTGAAGACCAACATCCCCATGGTGAATCACACTGGTGGCAGTAGCCTGCTGTGGTGATTCTGTTCCAAAGCCAGAAAAGGGCCTGTAGTCATGGTGTTGGGAATTCTGAACATTTCCGAATAACACCCACATCTGCCCAAACTCCTTCAGCATCTTCAAGAACACTGAGGATGGGGAGGTTTGTCACCCTTCGACATGACAAAGAACTGAAGCATGCATCTATAGCTACCTAAGAATGGCTCCACCTGAACACATGCATGGTTATGGATTGACCCAACCAAAACCTAGACCTACACCAGATAGAAAAACCTCAGTGTGACCTGACGAGGACTGTGCACATGAGCTGCCCTTGCAATCTGACAGAGATGGGTGACCTTTGCATAGAAGAGTGGCCAAATAATGCCAAGTCAGGATGTTCCATGCTGATAGGTACCTTCACAAGAAGAGTGAATGCTGTAAGCCACTTACAAGGTGCTTCAACAAAGTATCATTGTACAGGTGTGCACACTTATGCAATCATCATATTGTACATATTGCAGTCATTATATTTTACATGTAACACATGTTTGTTTATCAATTAGCTTTCACAGGTCATATGTCACAAGAAAGGTGGGTAACATATTTGGATGCATTATTGCAATTTCATCTTGTATATTACAAGAACATGACATATTAATGGGGTTGGGTGCACTTATTATATCCACTGTAAACTTAGAAGCTCCTAAAAACAGAGGTGGCTAAGTTCACGGCACCTATGCATATGGAGAATAGTTGCATGACCACCAAATCATAGACCAATGCACTGTACGAACACATATGTATGGATCTTGCCATACCCAATAGAACAAAGACGCTGTCCTCCAAAACAGGAGGACAATCTGGTAGTCCCCTGCCATACATAAACTCAACAACAGAACAAATAAACTGATGCGGAATAAGGTGAAGTCCCAAAAATGGAACAATTTCCTTATCGGCCACATCAAAAGGTTGAGATCACTCATCAAATCCTCTAAAGCTAGCTATAAAAACAGAATTGCAGTAGATAGTAAAAGACAAACATAAGGCCTTGTATAGTTATGTAAATAATCTTCATGCCAATATGCAGATGTGCTCTGAGATACTGCAAAATGGTACCTCCTATACCGAGCCAACAGATATTCCCAATATACTGTCTGACAGATTCAGTGCCAACTGTACCCCTCTCTCCCCCGAAATGACCAATCACAATACCAGTAGGTTGTCAGACACCCAGTATTACTGCTGCACATGTTAAAATAACATTGTCCAAGGCCAGGAATACATCTTCTATGGGATTTGACAATATCTCTGGCTGTGTTCTACATGAACTACAGAGTGACCTGGCACCACAACTGTATGAACTGTTAAATCACAGCCTCACCTCAAGCTTTGTCTACCAAACGGCACACTGCTACAATCATCCCTCTCCACAAAGGAGGAGTGACTACAGACACTGGGAACTATCACCCCATTAGCCTGATGAGTCTGATATGCAAAGCAATGAAACGCATCATCATGGACCTAATAAATAAGGATATAGGGAATCCCTAAACTCTGGATTCCACACAGTTTGGTTTTCTGGAGGGTAGATCATGCCTGTTTAACCTGGTCAACTTTTTTGAGTCAGTCATCAGAGCTGTGAATGATGTCAAGGTGGTCATTCAGACTACCCTGATATGGCCAAGGCCTTTGATACCATTCCCCATTCTGGAATCATAGAAAAACCCACTAAGGTAGGAATCAACCCCTATATCACTCGGTAAGTTGCAGAATGGCTCTCAGATAGAATGTACAGTGTGAATGTAGCTGACTGTAGTCAGACTGCTGACCAGTCACAAGTGGGGCCCCACAGTGTTTGATCCTGAGCCCTCTCCTGTTTGGTATCTACTTCTCTGAAGTCTAGCCCATCACAAAGGTACTCTGATTGACAAAGTTCGCAGATGATTGCATGTTGGGAGCTACTAACTACCCGAGTGATGTTGACATCCAGCAGAAAGGCCTCACTGAGACCAACGTATGCTGTCAGAAGCATAGCCTGAAGCTCAATGGCCAAATATGTGGCAGCATCCTCTTTGGGAAAAACTCAGTTCCCATACATTACCAGATCAATGATAGTCCACTGGACACAGGATGCATTATAAGAGATCTGTGAACACAGACTGACAGCAACCTCTCTTTTGTCCATCATATTGCCACTGTGGTCCGACAGTCCCTCAATGTAGCACATCTGATTACTAATGGTTTTACATCCAGGAAGTAGTGGGTTATTGTCTCCCTCTATTCTTCCTTCATTGGGCCAATCATTGAGTACAGTGCCCCATTTGGCATGTACCTCAGTGGACACCCGCAACAACTGGAGAGGCTGTAAATGTACCTCACAAAATGATCCTAGGCCTTAAACAGTTGTCCTATATGGACAGACTCAAAATACTCCAACTATTCTCTGTCTCATATCACCTATTTAGAGACGATCTCTGCTTGACTTACAAAGCCATGCCTGACCCAGCTCAGTTAGAACAAAGATATCCCAGTTCCTCCGCACCACATGATCCAGAGACCTCACTCTCATTACCACAACCAACAGAACATGCCAGAGGGATGGGTTCATAACCCAGGGACTGCCCATGCTATGGACTAGACATCCCATACATGTCAGACAGAGCACCTCACTGGCCCTCTTCAAGAGCAATCTTGACGAAATGGATGGGAAATAGGGAATTCACCCCTGGAATCACTGCAGTGGCTCTACTCCACTGAGGAACTGGGAAATAATGTCAGGTGACACAATGCCAGGGTCATTTTTGGCTATGCTTGTAAATGGTCCAGGGCAATTAGCCTAGTACACACCGACGTACCTATGAACCTAAACATCTGGATATTCCATAGACATCTGTACAGAGGACTGGAATGGCCTGCACAATGGTTTAACATGCTGCATGTGAGGCAGATGGCATTACCACGCTATATAAAGTAATGCCATTGGGAAGTGGTAAACAGGCATGGATGGTACACCAATCAAAATTCTATCAGCCAAACAGGAAAAGATCATTTCCCAAAGAGACACACACACTTGCCAGTACTGAGATCAGAACTCCTGCCTATCTAGTTATTTCTACTACAGTTTTATGCAGTTATCAGACACACCACAGAGATTATATGAGTTCTCCTACTCCCAAGTAACTTCTAAGGTGAGTGACATCAGCAGGCCTAGTAAAGTAGGGTGATGAGACAATGATAGGGTGGTACACAAATCAAAATGGAATAACCCAGACAGTACATGATTCTCACACCCATACACACACACACACACACACACACACACACACACACACACACACACACACACACACACACACACACACGCACACACAAACACATGTGCACACACACACACACACACACACACACACACACACACACACACACACACACACACACACACTCACACACACTCACACACACTGTTGCTGGCACTGAGATTAGAACTCCTGCCTATCTAGTTATTTCTACTACAGTGTTACGCAGATATCAGACTCGCCATGGAGCTTACATGAGTTCTCCTATTCCAAAGTAACTTCTAAGGTGAATGACATCAGCAGGCCTAGTAAAGTCTGGTGATGGGACAATTACAGAGTGGTACACATATCAAAATGGTATAACCCAGATAATACATGATTCTCACACTCACACAGATACTTGCCAGTATTGAGATTAGAAACCCTGCCTATTTAGCTATGTGTACCATAGTGTTATGCAGTTACCACACATGCTACAGAGCTTACTGGATTTACAACTGGCCAAAGGTGCTGATAACTGCACAGCTGATGTGAACTTTTACGTGTGCCAATAAGTCTGCCTTCAGTCTTTCCGTTATATCTTGCTAGTTGTTTCTTTCCTGCACTTCAAATACCCTAACAGCTTTGCACTTCAACAGGTTTATTTATCAAGTATTCTAACACGCCTGAGAGCCATCAGCAGTAGTCATTCCTCACAGACATAGCTTCAGTACATAGTAGTTATGACCACTCCTCCTGGCAGAATTAAAGTGCAGTTCTCTGTGCTTTTGCCCATTATCCTGGTGCACTTGGGCAATCTGAGGCACTGTTGAAACTGTCTCATGTACACACACAACCCTCTCCTCTAAACTCCCAACACTCAGACTTGTGAGAGATACCCCTATAATACCACAATGGAAGATATGCATTCTCCAATGAAGACTGCACTATCTGGTCAAGAGGAGAATGGTCTACACCTGCAACACACCACATGGAGCACATACCCCTCCAGAACACACAGTATCACAGCTCTGACATACAAACAATAACCATACACCCACCTTCACAGTGGTTCTCAATAGACATTTACGCAAACATTGGAGACCACCAGGAGAGACGCCCACTCAACCACCACAACACAGCTCAAATCACAGGACACATATCTCACCTACACAGTGTGCCCCTCAACCTAAGCCCCAAAGGCTAAACACCTTGCCTGATACAGTCACCATAGGTGACTCAATTGTGAGGCACCCGGACGTGCCACTCACTAGTTTGAACATGGATGAGGTAACAGTCAGCTTTCTATCAGATGCCAGAATCCAGCACATGACATACCCAGTCAGGTCACTCCACAACAATTACAAGTATCACTTTATCATTGTCCATATGCATGTGGATGACCTGACATGCCATCCATGGTCTATATGAAATGAGACATGGTGGAGCTCTCAGATTATGTGGGCCAGGCATGTATGGCAGTAGCCCTAAGCAGTACACTACTGTCACCCTGAATAATACCGCAGTAAAAACAACAAATGATTGCCTTCAACAATTGGCTTATGTGTCCGGTGTCACTCTAATGGGAACCAGTATCTGTCTGCTTGGGATGACAAGATTGACAAACTGCAACAGCTTGCCACATGTGGCATGTATCTGTCACCCCAGGTTTCCAGGTACTGGCTAAGTGTCTTGACACCCCTATAGTGGATTTTACAGTGGTGGTCAAAATCACATTACCACTGTAACAGCTACACATATATGCAATCAGAGGTTCATGCTGCTCAACACTAGACATCTACATCCCTAGATGCAGCCACTCGCAGCACTCCTCAAAATGGTGAACATTGGCATTTGTGCTGTACCAGAGACCTGTTTTACGGCAGCAGACAGCACCCCTGAACAACCAGCCTACAACAAATTCCACACCTTTCAGCCCCAAAACATGGGCCACAGCTGCAAAGGTGGTGGCATCTTTATACTGATAACAGATATCCACACATCCAGAGTAGTATCCCAGTATAATGCATCTGACATATGTCAGGTACAACTGACATTGGGTAGTAGTCCAATCCAGGTCATAGCCTGCTATAGGGCCACATTCATGTCTCTAGACACTTAATCCACATTCCTCAACACCCTGTAATCTATCAGGGTCAAACCCAGCACTCACATACTAGGAGAGTTCAACTATACCTCCATCAAGTGAGAAAGATACTCATGCACCAATACACTGGCCCAACACTTCCTGGTATACATCAGTTCCAAAGCCCTGGACCAGCTCATACTGACACCCAGTATAGGACGCACCATCCTTGACCTGTGTTGATTACTAATATATGGGAACGTTGCTTGACAACAGTAGTCAATCGCTACCTGGTCAGATCGAACACAGAGTAATCAGCATGGAAATCTAGTTCTCACTCACAACCCCTGCAAAGGTGACCACTTTGGACAGCTTCTCCACAGCTAAGTTTGGACTCATAAGAACAGAGGTGGCTAACTTCACAGCAACCATGCCAATGGAAAATACCTGCATGACTGCCAAATCATACGCAATTGCATTGTACAGATAAGTACATCAATGCATGGAACTAGCCATACCTCTCAGAACCATGACACATACCTCCAAACACTGAAGGCCAATCAGGTGGTCCCCTGCCATTAATAACCTGTACAACAGCAGGAAAAAGTGGTTGAAGAAATAGGCAGAGTCCCAAGAGTGGTAAAATACACTTATTAACCTTACCAACAACTTGAGATCCCCCATTTAATCATCTAAAGTTGCCTATGATGACAGAATTGCAGCAGACACTAACAATGTTCACAAACCCTTTGTTAGTAATATCAGGAACCTCCACACCAATACCCAGATGTGCTCCGAGGTATTGCACAATGCTATCTCCTATACTGTGACAACAGATATTGCAAACATTCTTGCCAACACATTCAGTACCAGCTTTACCCCTGCCTCCACCCTAGGGGAACAGTCAGAATGGCAGAGGAATGCCAGGCGTCCAGGAGTACTCCTCCCAAGTTACACCTGCATTGTTCACAGGTGAGAATGCTGCTTCCACGGGACACCAAATAATCCCAGGCTGTGTTCTATATGAAATACAGAGAAACTTTGCAACACCTCTGTGTACTCTGTTCATTTGCAGCCTCAGTTCAGAATTTGTCCTTCACAAATGGCACACTGCTACAGTTATCCCTCTCCATAAAGGTGTGGGAAATACAGACCCTGGGGATTATCAGTCCATTAGCCTTACGTGTGAGATATGTACAGCTATGGAGCGCATCATCAGGGACCTGATCAACAAACATATAGGTAATCTCCTAACTCTGGACCCCACACAGTTTGGCTTTGTGAAAGGGAGATCATGCCTGCTCAACCTGTTTGGCTTCTTTGAGTCAATTACCAGGGCTGTATATCACAGTATGGCACTGCATGTAGACTATATGCAGTGCCTTACTGTATATCACAGTAAGGCACTGCATATAGTCTACATCAATCTAGACAGAAGGAGTCACCAGATGCATGTTCCAGGCTGTCATGGATGCACAAGCACATAACGAATGCCACAACACAAAAATACTCAGGGTGGTTGATGCAACTCACCCTGATGTACGTGGTGACATATATGACCTTTTTGGGTCCACACATCAAAATACTGAGGTCATTAATAGACACTGGGGTGAGACCTTGGCAATCCCTGACTGTGGCATGTCTGTGCTAGAGCATGTGATGAGAAGTGAGCATCAGCCACATGGATGTAGGTAATCACCAACAACGTCTGAGAGCGTATGGGGCCATGCACATTTCCACTCATTTAGTGGCAGTGACTCCAGCACTACCGAAAAGGGGTTGCCATCCACATCACACACATGGTTCTGTCCAGTCTTGTCAGGGGCACAGATCCAGTGGATAGCTGTCACCATCAGGAAGGAGTACTGCATCTAGCCTTGGGCCTGGTGGTGGCAGTGATACCCATGGCAGGACCAGTTCCCATGTCTGTGTCCAGAGATGGTGACCTGGACACCCTGCCATGTACGGTACACATATATCCAATGTTCCCCTGTGTAGGGCTGCCACATGGTGTGACAGTGTGCATACATACACACATATCTGCATCTCAGGCAGGTCACCTCCAGGCACACACACAGCACCTCTGCAAAGCCCATCTATTGGATACCCCACCAAACACACACACACTTGATGCCAACTGTATGACTCAACCTATGCATCTGGAAAACCCGCAAAACAACCTGTGCACATGATGATACCTGTGCCACATCCCTGTCATCCATGTCATTGATGTGGAGACATGCTAAAATGGGTCTGATATACAGGGTGAATATAGTACAGTGTAGGTAGGTAATCCTATGTAAGATGCTGTCTGTTTGCATTTCTTATGGATACACATAAAGATGTGTGTACCTTATTAGCCAGTATACATTATTGTTGTTAGTACCACTGACTGAATGTAGTCTGACATACTGTATTCTGTTTGTGTCCCAGGTGTCTGTGTATCTGCAGGCTGTGGCCCTAAAGACATTCCCAAGAGGGAGTATGTCAGACTGGGGATACACTGACCATGTCATAAGGAAGGTACAGCTTCATATGCACATGCACCAGGTGTGTATGCATGCCACAGTGTGTGATGGAGACTGTTGTTAGACAGAGTCACCTTGCATACATACCCCTTGTCACAGACAGGTAGCCCTCAGACATGTCAGTGAGTGTTGTGTACTACCCCAAGCTCATACATACAGAACAGTTTACTGCAATACTGTCAGCAGGTCCCTCACAAGCATAGCCATTACATTAACTGCAACAGATTCACCTGTCAACACTTGTTGGCCCATACATGTCTTTAACATACACTACTGGTGCAGTTAATGAGGGCATACATGATACTTTGTATGACAGTTCTGTGGTATGTATCCCTGAATCCACCAGGTAGAACATTGAGAAAAAATGGATATATCCTTGGCATACACACAGTAAGGACTGACACACGGGATGTGCACACAGTAACATCAACACAGTTGACAATGCACAGATTAGTAAACCTACATTCCATCATTATGTACTGTACTACTGCATGCACATTACATGCCCTACATAGATTATTAGAATGAGACATAACACACTACCTCTTACAATGTGTAATGTTCTGAATACCTACATGGATGGTGAGATGACCCACCACACATAGGATGTGTAGTCATGTATTGCTCCTACAGGCCAGGACAAGTGATAGTGTAGCAGATGTTGTATCAGCATGCTGTTTCAGACAGGTATGATGCATGATGCTTACATGTGTGTCAATACCCTCACTGTGGCAATTAGTGAACAATATCATATACATGGGCATTGTTAAGGGACACAGACTACATATTGTTTGCCTAAATAATAGAATAAAATAAAAGGTCTACGCTTGTTTCCTGCCTTTCCTTAAACTAGTCTAGTCCACATACAGCTTTGCTGTAAATGGGCCTGTTTGTAAGCCTTTGAGAGGTGCTAAAATGTCTGTTCTTGAATTGTTCCCTTACATCTGCTAGTTCTCTCCCCTCCTGCACTTCTACTTCTAATAAAAGTGCTAGTTTATTACTCTAGCACTTTACCAAACTTCCTATAGCAATTATTGTAGCACACAAAAGCTCTACCAGCACTAAATGTTCTACAAGGAAACAGCTCAAGTACTTATTAGTAATGCTCACCCCTCCAGGCATGCAAAAAGGTAATTACCCTGTGCTTTCTCCTATTAACCTGGTGAACTTGGGCATCCTGAGGCAATGTAGCAACTGCCTCATGTACACTGACAACTCTCTCCTCTTACCTCCCAACACTCAGACTTGCGAGAGATGCACTTATATATGCAAATTGGAAGTCACACACTGTCCAGCCAAGAATGTAATAGCTGGTGAAGAGGGGGTCAACACTTGCACCACACCACATGGAACACATAGCCCACCAAAACACACACTAGCACTTCCTGCACATAACAACACACACCACACACCCACCTTCATGGAGGTTCTCATTGCAAATCTACCCAAACAGCAGCGGTGTCCAAGGGAGAAACACAGTTAACCACCACAACACAACACAAATCACAATGCACATAACTTTCCTAAACAGTATGCCACTCAACCAAAGCCCCTAAGACAAAACAGCATGCTCAACACACTAGTCATAGGTGACTCGATAGTGAGGCACACTGATGTCCCACTCACTGGGCTGAATAAGGAGAAAGTAACAGTCAGCTGCCTGTCAGGTGCCAGAATCTGCCACATAACGCACTCACTCAGGTCCCTCAACAATAGGTACAGATATGACTCTGTCATTATACATGTGGGTATGAATGACATAAGATGTCCCGCCATGGACTACATGAAGAGAGACATGGAGGTGCTCTTGGATTATATAGCCCAGTCGGGTATGACCCTAGCCCTGAGCAGCATCTTACAGTACACGCAGAAAATGATTGATTTCAACAATTAGCTATGTTTCTGCTGTCATTCCAAAGGAGTCCAGTGTCTGTCTGCCTGGGATGACATGATTGACAGACCTTGGTGGCTTGCATTTGTCACCCCTGGCCTTTTGGATAATGGCCAAGATTCTGACACCCCTATAGTGCCTTGTTTAGGTTGTGTACCAAAGACCAAATTACCACCATAACAGCTACAAACAACTGCAATCTGAGGGTCATGCTGCTCAATGCTAGAAGTGTAACTCCCAAAATGCACTCACTCGAAGCACTCCTTAAAATGCAAATATCGACATTAGTGCTGTAACAGAGACCTAGTTCAAAGCAGCAGAAAGCACCCCTGCACTATCAGTCAATACCTCATTCCACACCTTTTGGCCCAACAACTTGGACCAAAGCTCTCAGGGCAGTGCTGTTCCCATAGTCATAAAGAATGCACACACCTCCACACCTCCACACTGGTAGCCCAACATAATGCATCACAGATACTGCAGGTACAGCTAACATTGAGTAATACAGTGATTCAGGTCATAGCAAGCCATGTTGCAAGACTACCATTCCTCATTCCTAAGCACCCAAGAAAATATTAGAGTCCAACTTAACACTCTCATACTGGGTGACTACAACTACCCCTCCATTAATTGGGAAAACTACTCATGTACCAATACACTTGGCCAATGTCTCCTGGAATTCATTAATTATAATGCCCTGGACCAGCTCACTTGTACAGCAACTACAGGTGGCAACATCCTTGACCTCATCTTTACTAACATGGGCAACTATTGCTCTATACCAATATTCAAATCCTCCCTGGTTAGATACAACCACAAACTAATCACCTTGGGAATCCACATCCCTCCCCCCTCTGCAAATATAACCACCATGACACACTTCTCCAAAGCAAACTTTGGGCACCTAAAAATAGAGGTGGCTAAGTTCACGGCACCCATGCAAATGGAGAATAGTTGCATGACCGCCAAATCATACACCAATGCACTGTATGAACATATACACATATGTATGAATCGTGCCATACCAAATAGAACAAAGATGCTGTCCTCCAAAACAGGAAGACAATCTGGTGGTCCCCTGCCATACATAAACTCAACAACAGAAAAAAGAACCTGATGCGGAATAAGGTGAAGTCCCAAGATTTGTACAAATCCCTTATCGGCCTCAGCAAAAGGTTGAGATCACTCATCAAATCCTCTAAAGCTAGCTATAAAAACAGAATTGCAGTAGATAGTAAAGACAAACATAAGGCCTTGTATAGTTATGTAAATAATCTCCATGCCAATATGCAGATGTGCTCTGAGCTGCTGCACAATGATACCTCCTATACTGAGCCAACAGATATTTCTAATATGCTGTCTGACAGATTCAGTGCCAACTGTACCTCTGTCTCCCGTCCAAAGGACCAATCACAATACCAGTAGATTGCCAGACACCCAGTATTACTGCTGCACATGCTAAAATAGCATTGTCGAAGGCCAGGAATACATCTTCTATGGGACTTGACAATATCTCTGGCTGTGTTCTACATGAACTATAGAGTGACCTGGCACCACAACTGTATGAACTGTTCAATCACAGCCTCACCTCAAGCTTTGTCTACCAAATGGCGCATTGCTACAATCATCCCTCTTCACAAAGGAGGAGTGACTACAGACCCTGGGAACTATCACCACATTAGCCTGATGAGTCTGATATGCAAAGCTATGGAATGCATCATCATGGACCTAATAAACAAGGATATAGGAATCCACAAACTTTGGATCCTACACAGTTTAGTTTTGTGGAGGGTAGATCATGCCTGTTTAACCTGGTCAACTTCTTTGAGACAGTCACCAGAGCTGTGGATGATGTCAAGGTGGTCATTCAGCCTACCTTGATATGGCCAAGGCCTTTGATACCATTCCCCATTCTGGAATCATAGAAAACCCACTAAGGTAGGCATCAACCCCTATATCACTAGGTAGGTTGCAGAATGGCTCTCAGGTAGAACCCACAGTGTGAATGTAGCTGACTGTAGTCAGACTGCTGACCAGTCACAAGTGGGGTCCCACAGTGTTTGATCCTGAGCCCTCTCCTGTTTGGTATCTACATCTCTGAAGTCCAGCCCATCACAAAGGTACTCTGACAAAGTTTGCAGATGATTGCATGTTGGGAGCTATTAACTACCCGAGTGATGTTGACATCCAGCAAAAAGGCCTCACTGAGACCAACGTATGCTGTCAGAAGCATGGACTGAAGCTCAATGGCCAAATATGTGGCAGCATCCTCTTTGGAAAAAACTCCGTTCCCATAAATTACTACATTGATGGTAGTCCACTGAATTCAGAATGCATTATAAGAGATCTGTGAACACAGGTCGACAGCAACCTCTCTTTTGACAATCATATTGCCACTGTGGTCAGACAGTCTCTCTATGTAGCACATCTGATTACTAATGGTTTTACATCCAGGAAGTAGTGGGCTATTGTCTCTCTCTACTATTCCTTCATTAGGCCAATCATTGAGTACAGTGCCCCATTTGGCATGTACCTCAATGGACACCTGCAACAACTGGAGAGGCTGTAAACGTACCTCACAAAGATGATCCTAGGCCTTAAACAGTTGTCCTATATGGACAGACTCAAAACACTCCAACTATTCTCTATCTCATATCCCCTACTTAGAGACAATCTTTGCTTGACTTACAAAGCCATGCCTGACCCAGCTCGGTTAGAAATGCTACATCCAAAGATATCCCAATTCCTCCGCACCATATGATCCAGAGACCTCAGTCTCATTACCACAACCAACAGAACATGCCAGAGGGACTGGTTCATAACCCTGGGACTTCCCATGCTATGGAATATACATCCCATACATGTCAAACAGAGCACCTCACTGGCCCTCTTCAAGAGAAACCTTGATGAATGGATGGGAAATAGGGAACTTACCCCAAAGATCACTGCAGTGACTCTATTCTGCTGTGGCACTGGGAAATAATAATGTCAGGTGGCACAATGCCAGGGTAATCTTTGGCTAGGCTTGTAAAGGCTCCAGGGCCATTAGCCTAGTACACACCGACGTACCTATGAACCTAACCATCTGGATATCCCATAGACATCTGCACAGAGGACCGGAATGGCCTGCACAATGGTTTAACATGCTGCATGTGAGGCAGATGGCATTACCACACTATATAAAGTAATGCCATCAGGAGGTGGTAAACAGGCATGGATGGTACACCAATCAAAATTCTATCAGCCAAACAGGATAAGATCATTGCCCAAAGAGACACACACACTTGCCATTATTGAGATCAGAACTCTTGCCTATCTAGTTATTTCTACTACAGTTTTATGCAGTTATCAGACATACAACAGAGCTTATATGAGTTTTCTTACTCCCAAGTAACTTCTAAGGTGAGTGACACCAGCATGCCTAGTAAAGTAGGGTGATGAGATAATGATAGGGTAGTACACAAATCAAAATGGGATAACCCAGACAGTACATGATTCACAAACACACACACACACACACACACACACACACACACACACACACACACACACACACACACACACACACACACACACACACACACACTGTTGCCAGCACTGAGATTAGAACTCCTGCCTATCTAGTTATTTCTACTACAGTGTTACACAGTTATCAGACTCACCATGGAGCTTACATGAATTCTCCTAGTCCAAAGAAACTTCTAAGGTGAATGACATCAGCAGGCCTAGTAAAGTGGGGTGAAGGGACAATTACAGTGTGGTACACATATCAAAATGGTATAATCCAGACAGTACATGATTCTCACACTCATACAGATACTTGCCAGTATTGAGATTAGAAACCCTGCCTATCTAACTATGTGTACTATAGTGTTACGCAGTTACCACACATGCTACAGAGCTTACTGGGTTGACAACTGGCCAAAGGTGCTGATAACTGCACAGCTGAGGTTAACTTTTACATGTGCCAGTAAGTCTGCCTTCAGTCTTTCTCTTAGATCTTGCTAGTTGTTTATTTCCTGCACTTCAAATACACTAATAGCTTTGCACTTCAACAGGTTTAATTATCAAGTATTCTAGCACATCTGAGAGCCATCAGCAGTAGTTATTCCACACAGACATTGCTTCAGTACTTAGTAGTTATGACCACCCCTCCTGGCATAATTAAAGTGCAGTTCTCTGTGCTTTTGCCCTTTATCCTGGGCACTTGTGCATTCTGAGGCACTGTTGAAACTGCCTCATGTACACAGACAACCCTCTCCTCTAAACTCCCAACACTCAGAATTGTGAGAGATACCCCTATATCACCATATTGGAAGATATGCATTCTCCAGTGAAGACTGCACTAGCTGGTCAAGATGAGAATGGTCAACACCTGCAATACACCACATGGAACACATACCCCTCCAGAACACACAGTATCACAGCTCTGACATACAAACAATAATCATACACCCACATTCACAGTGGTACCAATAGGCATTTACTCAAACATTGGAGACCACCAGGACTG
Organism: Protopterus annectens; assembly: GCF_019279795.1. Lineage (NCBI taxonomy): Eukaryota > Metazoa > Chordata > Ceratodontiformes > Protopteridae > Protopterus > Protopterus annectens. The sequence continues at coordinate 1,941,294,520 of NC_056733.1, read as the reverse complement.
ACACCCACTCCACCACCACAACACAGCACAAACCACAGGACACATATCTCACCTACATAGTGTGCCCCTCAACCTAAGCTCCAAAGGCTAAACACCTTGCCTGATACAGTCACCATAGGTGACTCAATTGTGAGGCACCCGGACGTGCCCCTCACTAGTTTGAATATGGATGAGGTAACTGTCAGCTTTCTATCAGATGCCAGAATCCAGCACATGACATATCCAGTCAGGTCAATCCACAACAATTACAAGTATCCCTTTATCATTGTCTGTATGCGTGTGGATGATCTGACATGCACATCCATGGTCTATATGAAATGAGACTTGGTGGAGCTCTCAGATTATGTGGGCCAGGTAGGTATGGCAGTATCCCTAAGCAGTACACTACTGTCACCCTGAATGATACTGCAGTACAAACAACAAATGATTGCCTTCAGCAATTGGCTTATGTGTCTGGTGTCACTCTCATGGGAACCAGTATCTGTCTACTTGGGATGACAAGACTGACAGACTGCAATGGCTTGCCACAGGTGGCATGTATCTGTCACCCCTGGGTTACCAGGTACTGGCTAAGTGTCTTGACACCCCTATAGTGGATTTTACAGTGGTGGTCAAAATCACATTACCACTGTAACAGCTACACATATATGCAATCAGAAGCTCATGCTGCTCAACACTAGACATCTACATCCCAAAATGCAGCCACTTGCAGCACTCCTCAAAATGGTGAGCATTGGCATTTTTGCTGTACTGGAGACCTGTTTCATGGCAGCAGACAGCACCCCTGAACAACCAGCCTACAACTCATTCCACACCTGTCAGCCACAAAACATGGACCACAGCTGCAAAGTTGGTGACTTCTCCATACTGATAACGGATATCCATACATCCAGAGTAGTATCCCAGTATAATGCATCTGACATATGTCAGGTACAACTGACATTGGGTAGTAGTCCAATTCAGGTCATAGCCTGCTATAGGGCCACATCCATGTCTCTAGACTCTTAATCTACATTCCTCAACACCCTGAAATATATCAAGGTCAAAGCTGGCACCCACATACTAGGAGAGTTCAACAATACCTCCATCAAGTGGGAAAGATACTCATGCACCAATACACTGGCCCAACACTTCCTGGTATACATCAGTTCCAATGCCCTGGACCAGCTCATACTGACACCCAGTAGAGGACGCACCATCCTTGACCTGTGCTGATCACTAATATATGGGACTGTTGCTTGACAACAGTAGTCAATAGCTACATGGTCAGATCGAACACAGAGTAATCAGCATGGAAATCCAGTTCTCACCCACAACCCTTGCAAAGGTGACCACCTTGGACAGCTTCTCCACAGCTGAGTTTGGATTCATAAGAACAGAGGTGGCTAACTTCACAGCAACCATGCCAATGAAAAATACTTGCATGACTGCCAAATCATACACAATTGCACTGTACAGACAAGTACATCAATGCATGGAACTAGCCATACCCCTCAGAACCCTGAGCCATACCTCCAAACACTGGAGGCCAATCAGGTGGTCCCCTGTTATTAATAACCTATACAACAGCAGGAAAAAGCAGATGAAGAAAATGGCGGAGTCCCAAGAGTGGTAAAACACCCTTATTAGCCTTACGGGCCTTACCAACAACTTGAGATCCCTCATGGAATCATCTAAAGCTGCCTATGATTGCAGAATTGCAGCAGACACTGACAATGTTCACATATCCTTTATTAGTCTTATCAGGAACTTCCACACCAATACCCAAATGTGTTCTGAGGTATGGTACAATGCTACCGCCTATACTGTGACAACAGATATTGCCAACATTCTTGCCAGCACATTCAGTACCAGCTTTACCCCTGCCTCCTCTCTGGGGGAACAGTCAGAATGGCAGAATAATGCCAGGCCTCCAGGAGTACTCCTCCCAGGTTACACCTGTATTGTTCACAGGTAAGAATGTTGCTTCCATGGGACCACAAATAATCCCAGGCTGTGTTCTATATGAAATACAGAGAAACTTTGCAACACATCTGTGTGCTCTGTTCATTCACAACCTCAGCTCTGAATTTGTCCTTTACAAATGGCACACTGCTACAATCATCCCTCTCCATAAAGGTGTGGGAACTACAGACCCTGGGAATTATCAGTCCATTAGCCTTACATGTGAGATATGTACAGCTATGGAGCGCATCATCAGGGATCTGATCGACAAACATATAGGTAATGTCCTAACTCTGGACCCCACACAGTTTGGCTTTGTGAAAAGGAGATCATGCCTGTTCAACCTGTTTGGCTTCTTTGAGTTAGTCACCAAGTTTGTGTATCACAGTAAGGCACTGCATACAGTCTACATCAATCTAGCCAAGGCTCGTGATCCCATTCCTCAGTCAGAGATTATGGTTGAACCCACCAAAGGAGGCATCAACCCCTATATCTCTAGGGGGGCTGCAAATCGGCTCACAGATAGAACACACAGTGTGAACGTAGCATGCTCCAAGTCAGATTGCCAGCCAGTAACAAGTGGAGTCTCACAGTGATCAGTCCTGGGTACTCTCCTATTCAGCATCTAATTCTCAGGACTCCAGGCCAACACAAAGTACTCTGGCTGACCAAGTTCACAGCCAACTGCAATCTGAGAGCCATCATTAACTCCACAAGTGATGCAAACATCCTACAGAAAAGCCTCACTGAGACCACTGACTGGTGTGGACACCATGGCATGTAGTTTAACACCACAGAATGCATCATCAGCCCCTTTGGTAATATTTCAATTCCCACTATGTACCACATTGATGGGAGTCCACTGAATATTGTAGGCATCATTAGAGAACTTGGGACATAGGTTGACAGCAACCTGTCCTTTTACCATCACATTGCTACTGTGGTCAGGAAATCCTTCTATGTGGCACATGTCATTACCAAGGGTTTTGTATCCAGGAGGAAAGAGGTCATCATCTCTGTGTACTCTTCCCTCATTAGACCACTCATTATGTATAATGGCTCATTTGGTATATACCTCAGTAGACACCTGCAACACCTGGAGAGGTCACAGAAGTACCTCACAATGAGGATCCTAGGCATTCAACATCTGTTCTACACAGACAGACTCAAAAGACAACAGCTAGTCTCTGTCTCCTTTCACCTACGTAGAGGCAATCTCTGCTTGTCTTGAAAACCCATGTCTGACCCAGCTCTTTTACAACTGCTACATCTAAGCACATCCCAATCTCCCTGCACTACACACTGCAGGGACATTGACCTCATTACCACAATCAACACAACATGCTGGAGGGACAGGTTCATCACCCGGAGACTGCAAATGCCCTGGAATAGACTTCCCATACATGTCAAGCAAAGCACCTAGATGACCCTGTTGCAGAGAGATCTTGATGAGTGGATGGCTAATAGTTTACCCCAGGGATCACTACAGGGGCTCTACTTGCTGGAGGCACTAGTAACTAACATCAGGTAACACAATGGTAGGGCACATCTATGTCCTAGGCTTATAATGGCTCCAAGGTCATCAGCCTTGTACACACCTATGTACATACCTGTCAATCTCTTAGAGCAAGACATCTGGACAAAGCCATAAATAAAAGTGGGAAGAGGCCCAGAAACAGGGACAATTTCTAAATATTGCTCCTACAAACTTAGAAAGTGTATAAAATAATAGGTTTTGCATCAGCAAGAATTGTCTGCAGGTTAAGTCTGACACTCAAATGTCTGTCATTATTTTCGAACTTCATTCTTTACTGATTTGCCACTAATTTGCCAGAAAACCATAATTTTGTCAAAAATAGTCCAAAAATATGAGGCAAACATCTAGACATTCTGCAAAAATCGGTTCAATTAAGAGGTATGCCTATGTACCTATAAAGGGGTGACATCAGCATGACTGATAAAGAAGGCCAGTGAGTGGGTAACTTATCAAAATACTTCTTCATACAAGCATACACACTTACACCCCACACACATTTGCCAGATCAGAGAATAGAATCTCTACCTATCTAGTTCTTTGTACTACAGTGTTACACAGTTATCGCACACACTACAGGTAACTTATCAAAATACTTCTTCATACAAACATACACACTTACACCCCACGGACGCATTTTCCAGATCTGAGAATAGAATCTCTGGCTATCTAGTTCATTGTACTATAGTGCTACACAGTTATTGCACACGCTACAGAGCTTGTCAGCCTGACAACTGGCCAAAGGTGCTAAGGAGAATGACATCATCAGGCTTGTAAAGTTGGCCAGTGGGTGTGAGACTTATCAAAATAGTACAATTTACAAACATGCATGCACACACACACACACATACACACACACACGCACACACACACACACACACACACACACACACACACACACACACACACACACGCGCACACACACACACGCATTTGCCACATCTCAGAATAGAACCCCTGCCTACACATCTCTTTGTAGTATTGTGTTATGCAGTTATCGCACTTGTTACAGAACTTGTTGGACTGACAACTGGCCAAAAATGATGTTAAGGAAAATGACAGCAGGCTTGATAAAGTAGGCTAGTGGGTGTCAAACTTAGAAATGTATACACACAGACTCATTTGCCAGATCTGGAATTAGAACTCTTGTCTACCTAGTGATTTGTACTATAGTGTTACACATTTATCACACACACTACATAGCTTACTGGGCTGACAGCTGGGCAAAGGTAACAATAAGGGAAATTACATCAGCCAGACTGATAAACTGGGCCACTGGGAATTGTTGTGGGTGGAAATGGCCTAAAACTGTTTTACCTACAACAAAACAAACACACACACCCTCATTCTCACACACACAGCTGTCTCAGACACACACGCACACACACACACACACACACACACACACACACACACACACACACACACACACACACACACACACACACAGTTGCCAGTATTGATATTAGAACCCCTACTATCTAGTTATTTGTACTATAGTGTTACACAGCTATCACACATGCTACAGAGCGTACAGGGGTGATCATTGTCCAATAGCACTTCTAAGGTGAATGACAGCAGCAGATCTTGTGAAATAGGGCAATGGGAAGTGTACTAAGTGGGAAGAGTCTCCTAATACTTGGACCTATGGACACACCCGCACACACAAACACACACACACACACACACACACACACACACACACACACACACACACACACACACACACATCACACGCAGATGATGTGATATTATAAACTCAATCTCAGTATTTTTACACAATGGGGTTCACCTTTTATGCTAACACGTACAACTGTTTACAACTGGTATGCCACTGTCAACAGCAGGACATCACTGTATGCCATTCAAGGTATCCATTGAGGTGTACATAGCTGTCTGTATGCACGGACAGATATAAACAATACAGTCATATATTCTGATGTGGGTTCCAACATGTCCTGTGATTCCCTAAGTGTAGGAGCATGCCCAGTGTGACCTTCTATAGTTAGTGTGGGACTCCATTCCAGAGATAGGTGTACTCCAATCCAGAGTTTTGTGTGCTGCAGCCATACCTCTCAGGAGTATGCAGGTGTTTTGTCAGGGTACTTGTTTTGTTTAGCAGACATTTTCTGACATATCTGAAGTCTGAAACTGCAATGTATTGTGTCATTACCTAGTGCCAGGCATCCATCATCACAGGGCTTTACCAGAGGATTTTTAGCTGTACAATGTGTAGACCATCATTATGAGGGCAGCTATGCAAATTCTTGACCAACAAGGGCATTTGTGAGGTGTGGCTACAGGCAGTGTAGTAATGGCACACAGCTGTTTAAACAGTCCAGCAACGTGGTGATATACTGGCTGGGGATCTCCTGCTTGTGTGGTATCTTTCTAACCTGTGATACCATATCCGTGTGTGTGCATACCTCTGACCTGTACATTTTTTTGCAGGTTATCCAGGTGTTTGGCTAGAAGTTTCATCCTTTCTACATTAACGTGTTTTTACGGGACGTTAGTTATATATGATTGAAGTGTGATGTTACATGATAATACAGACAATCCTGTTGCAGAATACATAACCTTCAGACCATTTCTGCTACTGCAAACCCCTCACCCTACCAATTTTCTCAGTATATGAGGGCAATATTTACAACGCATGCTTATCATTGTGCCTTTGTTTCACTTTTATTTCTGCACTTGTACAGTCGTCTTGCTGCCAGAGGTTGGGAGTTATGGGTCTGGGTACAGAGTGCATTCAAGTGGGCAGGCATGTCCATTATTTGTAAAAGTAAACATAAGAAAAAGGATTATTGAGAATGGCCACTGGTAACAGTTCCAAAAAGCACTTATATTCACAAAAGCCCTGGCACCTCTGTTACTCATCCTTCAAGATGTCACTCATATGTTTAGTATATTCCACATAGCACTGTGACTTCCAGGTATGTCAGTGGCAAAATAGTGGGTGTCACTGACATGCATAACAGCTGGCACTGCAGTTGTCTGCACATGGCCCTGTCAAAGGCAGTAATGTACATAGGGCAGTACAAGACGACTGCTAGGAGAATGTGCTGGCCAGATCCAGACAGTATTAACCACACATACACATACACATAGCTCATTGACCCCTGCTTATTGTGGGCAGGCTTGATGTTTTCCTGTGTATTGGTACAGCCCTGCCAATGTGTGCTATGCTGCTATTTCAATGCAAGCATATATGCTACTGCATTTGTGTGGGTATATGGAGGGACACACCTGGCAACTGTAAACATTTGCACAGACTGTGCTGATGTATGCTTTACATTTTGGTTCCATTTCCCATACTATAGTGCCCTGTCTTGGGGACTGGAGGCATATCACTACAGAGCCCAGGTTAGATTATACTGGCATATATTTGAGGTTCAGACTTCTTACCCTTCATAGCCTTACTGCAACTGTGGGCTCTGCTGTGCTATGACTGTGTGAGCCTGTAGGGGGTTAATTCAACATTGTGACCATTTGTTTGCTTTTACCAGACATTTTTCTGTGGTTTTCTACAGCTGACTTGCTGTGTGGGTGTGAGGTGTGGTTATGGGACCTCCACCCTGACATCCATGCCTGTGACCTATGACCCCCCAGTTAGTTGTCCATACACATATACTGCAGTGAGATTTGCCACCTTGGGTACTACTGCATAGTGTGTGGAGGCCAGTTTTGGCCTGACATGTCCTGGTGTCCCACATAGCTGTCAGTTATGTGCTGCTATCCTAGTGGGGCACCCCATTCCCTGGCATGCATGCAGAATTACCATATATATGATAGCAGAACATACTATTCCATTCCTTTATTGTTAAGAAGACTCCTTGTGCTTGCAGCAGTTGTGAAGACAGTGCTTGAGGGCCACCTATGTTGGATGCACTCAGTACACTGCCTATGCATGGTAAGTTACAGGTAATGTGATGTGTGTATCATCCATTTTACTGTGTGTGTGGGACAGAGAGAGGTGTCGGTCCCTGGGGTCCCTACAGTGTCAGTGTGTGTGCTATCCATTGCTTTTTGCCAAGGCATGAGCATACTGGGCACACCTCTATCTGCCTATGGGGGCAAGCTCAGGGGCCTACTACTGTGAGCCCTCTGTGGCTGTGGGGAGCTTGGCAATGGTGGGGGGCTGTGTGGCCCTTCCACATGCTGTTCTTGCTGCAGCTGTTTCTGCAGGATCACATCGTGTAGCATGGCACATACTATGAACATGTGTGCACATATAGCTGGAGAGTACTGCAAGGCCCCTCCAGATATGTCATGGCAGCGGAACTGTAACTTGGGCATCCTGAACACATGCTCTATAATGATCCTGGTTTGTGCATGTGCCTCATTATAGCATTTTTCTATGGGTGTGTGTGCACTTCTTAAGGGTGTCATCAGCCATGGCTCCAATGCATAGCCAGCATCCCCCACCAGATGGCCATATGGGATGCCCCCACTGACAAATGCCTAGTACAGCTGTGATGAATGCCAGATGTGGGAGTAGTGATAGCTTCCAGGGCTGCCAGTACACACATTCCTGATAATGCCCTGGACATTGCACATGACCTGGCAGTTGTTTGAGGCGAATCCTTTGCAGTTTATGTAGACCCTACCCTGTTCACTCAGTGGTGCTTTGAGGTGGATGTGCATGCAGTCTATGGCACCCAGTACCTCTGGGTATTCTGCTACAGGGTGGAAGAGATGCATATTTCTGGTCCTCTCCTTACAGGTGTTGGGGAAGTAAATGTGCTCACCAACACGTGGCAGCATGACATCCAGGAACTGGTGGAGTACCCTGGTTGCAGATTCCTGTGAGTCCCCCATGATTTCCCCAGTAGGTGTTTGGAAAGTACCTATAACTAGAATTGTTAAGGCTACACATACCTTGGTATCCACTGGGATGGGTTCTCCTCTGTTGGGTCTAGCTCTGAGTTGCAGCAGGCACAGCTCAGTGATTTGCTGACATATGTCTCTATCCACCCTGTAGTGCTTTACTATCTCCAGTTAATGTAGCCCCTGATATGTTACCTTGGGTTTCAACACTCTTCTCCTCCTTCGTCTGTGGCAGTTGTCAGGATTATCCTCCTCTCCACCATTGGCCTCTAGCACATACTGATGGATCACAGCAATGGCAGCTCCTAACATTTTTCAAGTTAAAATTCCCCTGCATGTATACACCAATGGTGCAGAGTATGTGGAAAACCAGACTGTAAGGGGTTTCCATACTTTATACTGTTGTGCTGCTGATGCTGCCTGTATGATTGGCTGACTATGATACATTCCAGCTGCCAGCTTATTACTCATCCCTTTGCTTTGGCCACTGTGAGTGTTACAGGCATTAGTGGTAATTTGTGCATGATTGCCTTTATTCTGCTGTTGCCCTTCTTGTAATTAATTGTTATGATACATTCCAGCTGCCAGCTATATTACTCATACCTTTGCTTTGGCCACTGTGAGTGTTACAGACATTAATGGTAATTTGTGCATGATTGTCTTTATTCTGTTGTTGCCTTTCTTGTAATTAATTGTTACTTACATCTCCTCCCATTTTCAGCTACACAGCCACCTGCCAGCTGTATTATATCTGCATGGACCTTTCTGACTTGCAGCGCTCCCATAGTAGTGATTTCTCATTCATTTCTCCTTTATTTTGCGCTGTTGCCCCTTTTTTATTTAAATCTCCTCCCATTTTTAGCTATGCAGCCACCTGTATTATTGAGTGCTTTCATTGGTTCATTGCGGGTTCCAGACTCCCATATTGCTGATTTGCAGTGCATTTCCTGTGTTCTGGTACTTCCTTTGCCTTTTCCTTCTATCTTCCACTTTCAACCTGTAGGTTCTGTAAACAGCAAGAATTGTCCCTCCCCTGCATGTGAATACACTCCTCAGTTCATGGAATTAGGAGTAAAGAGCCTCAGACACGACCACTCACTTAGCTGTGCTTAGCTAAGCAGAAACCAGCCAACAGAGCTCCAATGTGCTTACAGCAAGCACAACACACCCCTTTTTCATGTTCCTTGCTCCTCCTGCCTACAAAATTGTGTTAGAGCACCTACACGGCAAGGTGCAGTCTGACACTCAGAATAATTCCTTAAAAAGTTGTGATTTAGTATAAGTCCCCTCATTAACATACCCACTGCCTTAAGCCCTGGTTACTGCACTATTCACAAGCCTACCCCCTTAGAAACCATTGTTTCCTGCCAATGTTTACTTTCTGCATGATATTGACTATAATAGCAAAATGCAAAAAGTTATTCTAATGGAATCCTCCCCCATTTCTGCATATTCTTCCCCCTCCCACTAGAGTACCTCTTCCTTTGCCCTCAATGGCTGAGTTCGGCCAACAAAAATTAATGTTTATTTTTCTTTATTTTGAAATTGTTTTACATGCCAATGGCCATATATTTGGCCATTGGCATGCATAACCTGTTTAATACATGCTTTCTGGAGTGCTGTTATGCCTCCGTTGTGTACTTTGCAGAAACGTATTAATTTAGTAACTGAATACATTTCTGCAACGTACACTGTTCTGGCATGGAGACACGTCGCTTTGCTGGATCGCTAATCCAGCTCATTTGCATGGTTTTCACCAGCAAATAAGCTGATTAGCATCCAGCATGGCTTTCTGTGCTGGAACAGTGTAGGGCTGCTTATGCACGTCAAAATGGTACATACCTAGATCACAAAGCAGCCATTTTCCGTGCAGGAGTGGCTACACTGTTCTTGCATGGAAATAACTGCTTTGTGAATCCCGGGGTTTAACTATATTCTTTCTTGTAAAGACAAAACTATTGATAAGGTTCCTAAGCTATCCTCCATAGCTAAACACTGAGATAATTTTATTAATTCTCAACATTTGAGAGATACCTATGATATGAAATCAACTAACTCTCTTAGCTTTACACATTATTCTTATAGATTTGGCACCAAGACAAACATTGCTAACATTTTTATTTCTAATAGATTATTTTCTAAAACTGAAGATGTGTTGACAACTTCATGTCCTTTATCTGACAACAATGCTATTATATTTATGTTAACGTTAGAGCCAAGTAATTTGATTTACTATCAGAGAATCCCTGCTTATATAGTAAAATTAAAAGACTTTAAGGAATGATGTCTAAAATAAATAGATCAATACAGTGAAATTAATAATAATGGAGAAGTTTCAGAAGTAATTCTCTGAGATTCTTTAAAAGCTTATCTATATGGAAGAAATAAAAAATGGGTACATATGTAAAAAAGAGTGGGATAAGGAGGTGCTGTATTTGCAGTCTAATATAGATAAATTAAAATCCATTTTAAAATCTTATGACAACTCAGTAATCCTTGATTTGAAAATATTAAATCAGAAATAATTTGATGTACTTCACCACATAATATCAATAAACCTGGAAAAATTAAAATTACAAACTTACTCAATAAACCCATAAAGCCTACACAGGTTGGCTGTTAGATTTTTGAAAAAAGAAATACTAATCATATTAAAGAAATAATTTTCAAACAAGGTGGTAAAAGTGACTGAATTAAAAGACATAATAGAATGATTTATGAAATATTATGAAGACATTAATAGCAAAGAGACAGACACAGAAATCAACAATATAACTGATGACTTTTTGAAAGACAATGGGGGTAATTCAGTAAACCCTACACAGAGGGATTCCCTGTGTAGGAATAGTGGTAAGGCTCAAACATGGAACATGTCCTCTGAGCGATCCAGGAAGCAAGGCTCTGTGCATGCACGAGCTTCCTTACACCGTGCAGACACAGAGGTGTTGACATAATGCAAATCACCTCATCTGCTGGCTAAAGCCATGCAAATGAGGTGATTTTGTGATTATGGAAGCATAAAGGAACCCGTGTAAGTGCTGTGTAAGGCTCCAAAATGTACACAGTTAGAAAATGTGTATTGGAGGATAAAAATTAAACAGGGCCTGTAACAGCCCAAATAAAAGGTGGTGTAATGTTCAGTAGGCATGCAAATGGCCAAATCTATGGCCAGCCATTTTAAAAAAGGAATGCAAAATATTAAAAATTAACCTTCTTTTAATACATATACCACATTTAAGCAGTGCACAGTGACGCGCAAACATGCTATTTTTCAAAAAAAAAATTGTAAAATATGAAATTTACAACTATGCAAAGTTATTGCATTACAGTGGCCAGCATGCAGAGTCATACAATGGCAGGTTATAGTGGTTGCTAAGGACATAGGCCCTGGTTTAGTGCAGTATCCAGGGTATACGTAATTAGGTGTATGTAAATGAGACAAGTTTATTGAATAGAAAAATCGGCCACCGTGTCCCTAGGTACTAACTTTGTAAGGGTTAGAACCATGGTAGTGTATGCAGAAGAGACAGCTGACATGCAAAGGGGGTGTGTCATGGAGATTGAAGCTAAGCTGCATCTGTTTCTGCTCAGCTAAGCACAGCTAAGCAGGTGGGGGCTGTTTGAGGCTGCTAAGCTGTGATTAGTCCTGCAGCACTTGTTTTAGCTGGTTAAAGAAAAGCTAAGTGTGATTGTGTACAGTGGAGGTCCCTTTCTGCTCAGCCATGTTTACACTAGCTTCACGGGTTTGTGCAGAGTGCTGCGGGTCTTAGCAGAGGAAGCAATGAAAAAGGGGGGGGGTCGCCTGGGAAAGCCAATCAAGCATAAATGACTGATAAGCCCTGTTCCACTGACACTGACTCGTTGAAACCCCTCAATAATATACCTGGCAGGTGGAATGTATAATAGTCTGACAGTCACACAGACTGCATCTGCAGCACACCAGTATAAAGTATGTATACACCCTTCAATCTGATTTTTCCCACAAACTCTGCACCATTGGAGTACACACTTGGGAATTTTAACAGACAAAATGATAGGGGCTGCTGCTGCTCTGCTACATTTATATGCACTACTGGCTGAGGTCAGTGATGATGATGATGTTGACAATAGGCCCAGACTGAGGAAGAGAAGAGTATTCAGGCCCAGGGTAACCTTTCAAGGGCTACATGAGCTGGAGATAAAAGAGTGCTACAGGGTGGACAGGTACATACTACATCAACTCACCTCAGACGCAGAGCCAACAGAGGGGAACACATCCTATTTGAAACAAAGGTATGTGCAACATTAACAATACTAGCTACAGGTACTTTCCAAAGACCTACTGGGGACATCATGGGAATCTCACAGGCATTCATATCCAGGGTGCTCCACCAGTTTCTGGATGTCATGCTAACACATGCCAGTGAGCCCATTTATTTCCCCAACACCCGTGAGGAGATGACCAGCAATATGCGCCTCTTCCAACATAAAGCACACTACCCAGAGGTACTGGGTGCCATAGACTGCACTCATGTGCACATCAAAGCACCACCCAGTGAGGAGGGCAGAGTCTACTTCAACTGCAAGAGGTATCACTCCATCAACTGCCAAGTCATGTTCAATGCCCAGGTAATTATCACCAATGTGTGTTCTGGCAGCCCTGGCAGTTAGCATGACTCCCCCATCTAGCATGCATCACAGCTGTACCAGGCATTTGTGTGGGGGGACATCCTGTATGGCCATCTAGTGGGGGTTGTTAGTTATGCACTGGAACCATGGATGATGACACCTATCAGAAATGTACACATACCAACTGAAGAATGCCATAAAGAGGCACACACACAAACTAGGAACATCATAGAGCATGTATTTGGGTTTCCTCAAGTCACAGTCTCACTGCCTTGACATATCTGGTGAAGCCCTGCAGTACTCTCCAGCCACATGTGCACACATGTTCATAATATTTGCCATGCTACACAATATGATCCAGTAGAAATAGCTGCAGCAGGAACATCACAGGGATGGGACATACAGCCCCCCACTATTGCCAAGGTCCCCACAGGCACAGAGGGACTCGAAGGAGCAACCCCCTGAGCCTGTCCTTGTAGGCAGACCGTAGGCATGCCCAGTATGGCCTGGCTTTGGCAAAGAGGCAATGCATAGCACATATAGGGTCACCCTAAGGACCTAGGGACTGACACATCATTCTGACTCACATACACACAGTAAAAAGGATGCCAGTCACATCACACTACCTATACCTTAGCATGTATAGGCTGTGTACTGCATGCATCTGACAGTGTCAGACCTGAAGCAGTGTCCTTTCAACTGCTGCTGGCACAAGCTAAGTCACTCTTCTTAACAATAAATGAATGGGGATGTAGACTGTGCTAGTATATGTATGGTATTGCTGCATGTATGCATGGGAATGGAGTGGGTTACCAGGATAGCAGCAGACAATGGACAGCTATGTGGAACAACAGTAATTCTCTCCCAAATACTTGCTGCCCCACAAAATGCAGTAGGCCCCAAGCCAACAAAATCTACTGCACTATGTGAGAGACTTACAAACAGCGAGGTCATAGAACAAATGCATGGATGTCAATTTTGGAGTCCCATACATACCTCTAAACCTCTTACAGCAAGAAATATGTACAAAGCCATAAAGAAATGTGGAACAAAATCCACAAAACAGGGACAAGTCTTAAATATTGCTCTTACAAACACAGAAAGTTGATAGAATAACAGGTGTTGCACTAGCATGAATGCTGTGAAGGGCAAGAAGTCTGAAACTGAAATGTCTGTCATTACTTTCTAACTTCAGTCTTTAATGATTTGACATTAATTTTTTGCACAGGCACAATTTTATGCAAAATGAACCCAAAATATGAGGCAAACATCTGGATAGTCTGTGAAAATGTGTACAGCTGAGAGGTATACTCCCCTCCCCCAACTCACCCGTGTTCACATAGAACTGCAGTAACATTTATGTTTGTAAGGTAATAGCAGCAGACCACATATTCCCAGGGCTGTCACAATCAACTTGATAACTTGTTCCATTTCTACAATATGCAGGGATCAATGTGCTATGTATTTTTGTGGTTAATATTGTCAGGAAGTAAACAGCATTTACTGTTGGCTGTTGTGGCTTAGTGGTACAGTATTATGTTTCATAGGGTCCATGTTTCAAGACTGGCTGTGCCAACTGTTTTGCATGTCAGCTACACCTATGGTAGGAGTTGTACACACTGTCCAGTATGTAAATATTTGTTACTGCAGGAAATCTGGACAATAACGGGACAGGGGCGCACACATATGGACAGTACATACCTTTGAGTAACCTACACAGTGCCTAGTAGAACACAGCAGGTTGTGACAAGTCAGTCTATCACCAGGATAGAAAGGCTGCCACATTACTATGTCAGTACTGACAAAAAGTCAGTGGGCACCATCCATGCCCCTGGAATGACAGGGTGTCACAGAATGTCTACACATATGCCTCATATATCTGTTCTGCTTGTCATAACATTGCATTTGCTTGGCAAACTATTTACAAACCAATAAAGGTTCATGTAAAAACATCAATGACAGTTTAGATGCAGGTGGCATACCCCTAAGAAAATGCAAGCTAATACAAAACCATTCTACCAACTGTCTACACTGGAAGAGCAATATTAAGACCCTGTCCCCATGTCGGCCGTGTGTCTGACTGTCATACATGGGCTGTCCAGATGTCTGTCTGTAAGAGTTTGAGATCTACAGCCAACATGTAACTGCATAATAACAGTGCAACACAAACAGTCTGAGGACCACAACAGATGTTTGGGGACAATGATGGACAACCTGCTAAACAGGTACAGTCAGCGGTGTGATGTCTTTAACTCAGAGTGTGATGTTATGACTTCTATCCCACTCACACCATAACTACAAATACATAACAGCAGCAACTGTGGACAAAGGCTATGACGAAACTACAGAAGGACAAAGAGACACATATAAGGGGAAGGGAACCACTGGCCAGACAAACATAGAATGTGCATACTAGAACAATTTCAGCTGTAAAATAGTTCTCTGCAGTGTATGGAGTCAGTAAACAAATGTCTGTCAGTGGTTCTTCACATTACTCTATACTGATCTGCCACTGACATACCAGTAAATCACAGTGCTATATAGAATATACCACCCATATTATGGCAAACTCTGCTCAGTCAAGTGCACTCTGTACCCACACCAGGATATGACTCAGTTAATAATGATAACACAAAGCCAGGACATTCCTCACACAGTATATCACTGATGTGCTGGACTGTTTACTCAGGTTCATCAGCCAATCAGCTGTAGCACACAAATTCCTGGACCAGAATACAGGTAGCTCTGGAATGGAGTCCCAATATTACTATTGTCGGTCATACTGGGCATGCTCCTACACTTAGAGAATTACAGCCAATGTCTAAACCCACATCTGACTATAGAACTGTGTTGTCCATATATGCCTTTGCGTACACACAGCTATGTACAGCTTAAATGTCTCTCTCTACCCCCATCAGACAGGGTTACCCTCATCTATCTGTATGTCGCACATATAAAATATATCTGCATCTGATGAGTGTGTGTGTGTGTGTGTGTGTGTGTGTGTGTGTGTGTGTGTATATATATATATATATATATATATATATATATATATATATATATATATATAAAACAATTATAGACAGGCAGATACAGGGGGAGAGCGAGAGAGAGAGAGAGAGAGAGACAGAGAGACAGAAACAGATAGATAAAGAGAGAGAGAAAGAGAGGGATACAGGAAGAGAAATACTGAAAAGCATACCATGAAGTACTGCTACAGCCATTTGCACACCAATTGTAACCACTGGCATGTGCAAGTACAAAGGTGAGCTCCACTGTGTAATAATAGTGAAGTAGGAGTTGTAATCTCATATCACCTGCCTTGTATGTGTATGTTTTTGTATCTATTACATTTACAGCAGAATGCACATACCCAACAGGCCTATGTCTGTGTAACGGTCACCCATTTTATGGCCCTGATACTACTGTCATCCACAGTAGTGGCCTACCTATCAGCAGCTACTGAAGTTATCTACCAGAACAGCAGTGTCAGACACTCATCCCATGAGTAAGCCTCGTGTAGCACACGGTAAGTACATAGCGCCATAGTGTAGACAATTAGGTAGGTGGTGGTTCTAATCCCAACAATGGCAAGTCAGTCTGTGTTTATGAATATCCCCTTGTGGCTGTCTGTGTTTGCTGCCTATGTGTGTGCAATAACAATACATTTTAAGGCCTGTTCTACCCTGTTAACCCACCATTGCACTGCTGTATCAGGCCTGTATATGTCATCAACCTTAGAGGCAACATTGGACACTCTTCAACCATACAAGCTCCGTGGTGCATGCAACAATGATGTAGTACTATACTACATACAACTAGATATGTGGAAGCTCTAATCTCAGCACTGGCAATTCTGTTCCACCCTGATAACCCATCATTACTCTATTGTACCAGGCCTGTACATGTCATCAACCTTAGAAGCAACATTGAGCAGTCTTCAACCATATAAGCTCCATGGCACATGCAATAAGTATATAGCACTATAGTACATACAACTAGACAGGTAGGAGCTCTAATCTCAGCACTGGCAACTGTGTATGTCTGTGTCTGTGTTTGTTGGTTAAACAATTTTGAGATATGTTCCACCCAGTAAACTCCCATTGCTCTACTTTACAAGGCATGCTGATGTCATTCACCTTAGTAGCACCATTGGACACTCATCCCCCATATAAGCTCCATGGCACATACAATAAGTATGTAGTGCTATAGTGCATACAACTAGATAGGTAGGAGTTCTAATCTCAGCTGTGGAAACTGTGTGTGTGCTTGTAAGTTAAACCATTTTGAGGCCTGTATCACCCAGGTAGCCCACATTCCCTTACTTGACAAGGCCTGCTGATGTCATTCACCTTAAAAGCACTTTTGGACACTTCCTGGCTATGTAAGCTCAGTAGTGCATAAAATGACTACATAGCACCATAGTGCATGCAGTTAGATAGGCGGGGGTTCTAATCTCAGCACTGCTAAGTGTGTGTGTGTGTGTGTGTGTGTGTGTGTGTGTGTGTGTGTGTGTGTGTGTGTGTGTTTGTTTTGTTTATTCAATTTTAAGGTCTGTTCTGCCCTGCTCACCCCCCCCAATGCATTAATTGACAGGACCTGTTGATGTCATCAACCTTAGATGCATTGCTGCACACTCTACAGGTCATACTTGTCAACTGTATACAGTTTTGCAGCATGTCCAGATGATTGCCTCATATATTTTATCTGTGTGTCATAAAAGTATGGTTTCCTGGCCAACTACTGGCAAAACATTAAGAGCTGAAGTCAGACAATAATGACAGACATCTGAGTGTCAGACTTCATACCCTTCACAAAAGTAATGGTAATATAAAACTGGTCCCACTATCAGTTATCTACATTTTGTAAGAGCAATATGTAAAATCTGTCCCTATTTTGGGCCTGTATCACCCCATTATTGAAGGCTTTGTCCACATGTATTGTTCTAACAGGTTGAGAGGCATGCCACAGGCATATCAGCTCCATGGCATATGTATTAAGGACATATCATTATACTACATACAACTAGATAGGTAGGGGTTGTAATCACAATACCTGTGAGTGTGTGTCTGTGTATGCATATCCAAGCGTGTCTGTCTTGCCTGTTTGTGTGCTATACATATACCATTTTTGTGTGTTTGTGTCACCCTGTTAACTCCAGAATAGTAGTGGTAGACACTGCAAACCTGTATAACCTCTGTGGTTTATGCACTATGTATATTGTGCTATCTTACATATAACTAGCCAGGTACGGGATCTACTATCAACAAGGATGGTTCATGAGTGGATATGTGTGTGTGTGTGTACATATGTATATCTCCTTGAAGCAGTGTGCCTGTGTTATGGCCACAAACATAACTCTCGACCCCTTACAGAAAGACATCTGGAGAAAGCCATGCAGAAAAGTGGGACAAAGCCCACATATTAGGGTCAATCTTTAAATTAAAACTTCTCAGCTGATAAGTGTATTTTTGGCAATTTTTAACTAGTTAGAGTTGAATAAAAAATAATTTAATTCAGTTCAGAATACAGTTTAACTAAATTGCATTTATTTAAACTGTACTTGCTTTAATATTGCTACACACTCAAGTGTGCTAGCTTGCACTGAAATGTAATTGTTTTAGTGCTGTTTTAGCTGCTTTTCTGTAAAAAAAAACTTCTAAGCTTGTGTTCTGCCTTTCCTGTAACTAGTCTAGTCCAGATACAGATTTGCTGTATCCAGGACTGTTTGTAAGCTTCTGAGCCCCCAAACCTTTCAGTATTGGAGGAAAGCCTTCTAGATTATCAGTGGGAGTGGTGAGCACTAGGTAGTCTATGTACCACAAGAGTGGTTTCTGGCCCAGAAATTGTAGTTTTTGGCCGTTTGGGCAGTTTTTTTCCATCTCTTTCAACTTTCTGGTAAAAAAGCCAGCATTTGTGCTTGCTTCCTGTCTTTCCTGTAGCTAGTCTAATCCAGATACAATTTTGCAGTATCCAGGACTGTTTTTATGCTTCTGAGTCCCCCAAGTCATTCTGTGTTGATGGAAGCCTTCTAGCTTATCAGTGGGAGTGGAAAGCATTAGGTAGCCTATCTACCACAAGAAAAGTGATTTCTGGCCCATAAATTGTAGTTTATTGGCCATCTGGGCAGTTTTTTCCACCTCTTTCAACTTTCTGGTTTAAAAGCCCATTTTGCACTTATTTCCCACCTTTCTTATAACTAGTCTAGTCAAGATACAGATTTGCTGTATCCAGAACTGTTTGTAATCATTCATATAACTAGTCTAGTCCAGATAAAGGTTTCCTGTATCCAGGACTATTTGTAAGCTTCTGAGCCCCCAAGTTTTTCTGTGTCAGAGGGAAGCCTTCAAGCTTATCAGTGGGAGTGGTAAGCACTAGGTAGCCTATCTACCAAGAGATGAGTTGTTTCTGGCCCATAATTTGTAGTTTATTGGCCGTTTGAGCAGTTTTTCCATCTCTTTCAACTTTCTGGTCTAAAAGCCCACATTTGCACTAGTTTCCTTCCTTTTCTGTAACTAGTCTAGTCCAGATACAGATTTGCTATATCCAGGATCGTTTGTAAGCTTCTGAGAGGTGCCATAGTCTGATCTTAAAAATTTCCCTTAGATCTGCTAGTTCTCTCCTCTCCTGCACTTTTTCTTGCTTATTAGTCTAGCACTTTACCATACCAAACGTCTTGTAGCAATTATTGTAGCACACAAAAGTGCTACCAGCACTAAAGGTTCTACAAGGAAACAGCTCCAGTACTTATTATTAATGCCCACCCCTCCAGGCATGTCTAAAGGTCAGTACCCTGTGCTTTCTCTTATTAACCTGGTGAACTTGGGCATCCTGAGGCAATGTAGCAACTACCTCATGTACACCAACAACCCTCTCCTCTTACTTCCCAACACTCAGACTTGCGAGAGATGCACTTATATAGCCAAATTGGAAGCCATGCAGTCTCCAGCCAAGACTGGGATAGCTGGTCAAGAGTAGAAGGTCAACACTTGCACCACACCAAATGGAACACATAGCCCTCCAGAACACACACCTGTCTGCCTTCACATAAAAATACAAACCACACACCCACCTTCATGGAGGCTCTCAATAAAAATCTACGAAAAAAGCAGAGACCTCCAAGACAGAAACACACTCAACCACCACAACGCAACACTAATCATGAGACTCATAACTCTCCTAAACAGTGTGCCACTCAGTCAAAGCCCCTAAGCAAAAACAGCATGCCCAGCACACTAGTCATAGGTGACTCAATAGTGAGGCACACTGCTATCCCACTCACTAGATTGAATAAGGAGAAAGTAACAGTTGCCTGTCAGGTGCCAGAATCTGCCACATAATGTATGTACTCAGGTCCCTCAACAATAAGTACAAATATGACTCTGTCATTGTACACGTGGCTGTGAAATACCTGAGACATACCTCCCTGGACTACATGAAAAGAGAGATGGAGGAGTTCTTGGATTATGTAGCCCAGGTGGGTATAACCCTAGCCTGTGCAGAATTCTACCATCACCCAGAATGACACCACAGTACAAGCAGAAAATGGTTGATTTCAACAATTGGCTAAGTTTCTGGTGTCATTCTAAGGGGATACAGTATCTGTCTGCCTGGGATGACATGACTGACACACCTTGATTCGATGCTTTGCCAGAGATGGCCTGCATCTGTCACCACTGGGCATCGGAATACTGGCCCAGGCTTTTGACACCCCTATAGTGCCTTTTTTAGGTGGTGTTCCAAAGACCAAATTACCCCCATAACAGCTACAAACAAATGCAATCTGAGGGCCATGCTGCTCAGTGCTGGAAGTCTACATCTCAAAATGCACTCACGCGAAGCACTCCTTAAAATGGAGAACATCGACATTTGTGCTGTAACAGAGACCTGGTTCAAGACAGCAAAAAGCACCCCTGTACTACCAGGCTATAACTCATTCTACACCTTTTGGCCCCAGAACTTGGACTGAAGCTCCAAAGGTGGTGGTGTTTCCATATTCATGAAGGATGCACACACCTCCAGACTGATAGCCCAACATAATGCACCAGAGGTACTTCAGGTGCAGCTAACATTGAGTAAGACAACAATTCAGGTCTTGGCCTGTTATAGGTCCCCAACCATGTCCCAAGACTTACACTCCACATTCCTAAGCACCCTGGAGAATATTAGGGTCCAACCTATCACTGCCATACTGGGCAACTTCAACTACCCCTCCATTAACTGGGAAAACTACTCATGTACCAATACACTTGGCCAATGTTTCCTGGAATTTATTAATTCGAATGCCTTGAACCAGCTCGATCTTACCCCCACTAGAGGTAGCAGCATACTTGACCTGGTCATTACTAACATGGGCGACCATTGCTCTATACCAATAGTCAACTTATCCCTCTTTATATCTGACCACAAACTAATCACCATTGGAATCCACATCCCTCCCACCCCACCCCACCCTTCAAAGGTAACCAAAATGAAAAACTTTCCAAAGCTAACTTTGGGCTCCTAAAAACAGAGGTGGCTAACTTTACGGCACCCACACAAATTTAGAATAGTTGCATGACCACTGAATCATACACCAATGCACTGTACGAACATATACACAAATGCATGGATCTTGCAATACCCAAAAGAACCAGGACGATCTACTCCAAAATAAGCAAGCCAATTTGGTGGTCCCTTACCATAAACAAACTCTACAACAGCAGGAGGAAACTGATGTTGAATAAGGTGAAGTCCAAGACTGGAAAAACTCCCTTATCATCCTCAACAAAAAGTTGAGATCCCTCATCAAATCCTCTAAAGCTAGCTATAAAAAACAGAATTGCAGCAGATAGTAAAGACAACCACAAGGCATTCTATAGTTATGCAAAGAATTTCCATGGCAATACCCAGATTTGCTCTGAGCTACTGCACAATGGTACCTCCTATACCGAGCCAACAGATATTGCCAATATACTGGCCAACAGATTCAGAAACTTTATCCCTCTCCCCCCCAAAGGACCAATCATAATACCGGTAGATTGCCAGGCACCCAGTATTACTGCTGCACAGGTTACAACAGAACTTTCCAAGGCCATGAATACAGATTCCATGAGACCTTACAATTTCTCTGGTTGTGTTCTACATGAACTACAGAGTAAACTGGCACCTCACCTGTGTGTCCTGTTCAATCACAGCCTCACCCCAGGCTTTGTCCCTATTGAATGGCGCACTGCTGCAGCCATCCCTCACCACAAAGGAGGAGTGACTAGAGACTCTGGGTACTGAGGAGTGACTAAAGACTCTGGGTACTATCACCCCATTAGCCTGACAAGTCTAATATGCAAAGCTATGGAAAGCATCATCATTGACCCAATAAACAAGGATATAGGAAATCTCCAAACTCTGGATTCCACACAGTTTGGTTTTCTGAAGGGTAGATCATGCCTGGTCAACTTGTTCAACTTCTTTGAGTCAGTCACCAGAGCTGTGGATGAAGGCAATGTGGTTCATACAGCCTACCTTGATCTGGCTAAGGCCTTTGATACCATTCTCCACTCAAGAATAATAGAAATACTCACTAAACTAGGCATCCACCCCTGTATCCCTTGGTGGGTTGCAAACTGGCTCACAGATAGAACCCACAGTGTGAAAGTAGCTGACTCCAAGTCAGACTGCTGACCTGTCACGAATGGAGTCCCACAGGTGATCGGTGCTGGGTCCTCTCCAGTTTGGTATCTACTTCTTAGAAGTCAAGGCCAACATGAAGGGACTCTGTCTGACAAAGATCATAGATGATTGCAAGTTTGGAACCATTATTAAATCCCCACGTGAGGTTGACATCCTACAGAAAGGCCTCACTGAGACCAATGACTGGTGTCAGAACCATAGCCTTAATCTCAATGTCAAAAAATGTGTTGTCATCCCCTTTGGGAAAAACCCAGTCACCATGAATTACCACATCAACGGAAGTCCAATGAGCACAGAAGTTGTTATAAGAGATCTGGGAACACAGGTTGACAGCAGCCTCTCTTTTGACCACCACATTGCCACTGTGGTCAGAAAGTTCTTCTATGTGGCACATCTCATTACTAAGTGGTTTGTATCCAGGAAGAAAGAGGCCATTGTGTCCTTCTACAATTCCCTCAATAGGCCAGTCATCAAGTACAATACACCATTTGGCATGTACCTCACTAGACATCTGCAACAACTGGAG
The DNA here is from genome assembly GCF_019279795.1 of Protopterus annectens. Lineage (NCBI taxonomy): Eukaryota > Metazoa > Chordata > Ceratodontiformes > Protopteridae > Protopterus > Protopterus annectens. The sequence continues at coordinate 1,941,271,406 of NC_056733.1, read as the reverse complement.
AGGCCACAAAAGCATCTCACAAAGGGGATACTAGACCTTAAACACTTGTCCTATATGGACAGACTCAAAAAACTCCAACTATTCTCTGTCTCATACCACCTACTTTAAGGTGATCTATGCTTGACTTACAAAGCCATTTCTGACCCAGCTCTGTTAGAAATGCTACATCTAAAGAAATCCCAACCCCTCCCCACCACATGCTCCAGAGACTTCAACCTCATTACCACAATCAACAGAACATGCTGGAGGGATACGTTGATAACCCAGAGACTGCCCATGCTATGGAATAGACTTCCTATACATGTCAAACAGAGCACCTCACTGGGCCTCTACAAGAGAAATCTTGATGAGTGGATGGGAAATATAAAATTCACCCCAGGGACCACACCAGTGGCTCTACCCAACAGAGGCACTGTGAATTAAGGTCGGGTTGCATAATGGCAGGGTAATCCTATGGGTTGGCTTGTAAAGGCTCCAAAGCCATTAGCCTAGTACTTACCTATGAACCTATGCATATTGCTATGACAAACATACACAGGAGATGGCATAGCAGACTGTGCATTTACATGCATTTTCTTAAGAGTGTGAAGTCTGACAGGCAAATATCTGTCAGTATTGTGTAACATCAGTCTTTAATGAATTCACACAACTTTGCCAGAAAACCACAGTGTTATGTCAAATGGAACAAAAATAAGTGGCAAACATCAGGACATTCTGAAGACATCTCTAGAGGTGGGGTTATGGACACCACCTGTCCCACCTTGCATGTTGCAGTCCATGTTTAGCCAGGTGTGACCTGTGACAATGGCACAAACAATACAGAGGTCTCCAGAGTGTAGGTCAAGAAATATCTTCTCAGGTTGTCTACTACCTGCATAAAGCGGTTACTTCACATCAGAAGCACCTTACTGGTATGAGAAATGGCATAAACTATGACAATGTGACACAAAGAAGCAGCCATATTGGCAAACAAAGGGAAGTCCTGTCTGGTGCACTTGATGTGGGTTATGTCATGCCAAGTTGACAACACTACAAGACGTGTCCCACATTCCACATTTGATAAGGTGGCAACCCCACCCTTTGTTGCCTATGTGTATGCAATATGTAGACATGTGTATGCCCTGTGAGTAGCTTCTGCCCACAATGACCCACATATATGAAGGCATGAATGCTAACTTCCACCTCCCACATATGTAGGTACCAGCTAAAGCTGTGGCTATGAGTAGTGTGCTGTCTGTCATTGACCCACAAACTGATGTTAACACACTGCAATGGGTCATATAGTGGGTATGGAATGGTGGCCAAATCCTGGCCTCCAGCTGAATGCAGAAAACAGTACCATTGTACCATTTGGCAAAGACATGGACCTACTATTTCCCACATCAACAACAACCCCATAAATGCACAAACTGCATTAACAGACCTGGCTACAAAGGCTGATAACACTGTTGTATTCACCCATGAAGTAGTGGCAGTGGTCAGAAAATGCTTGGATGAAGTTCACCACATAGGTAAATGGCCAGCATCCAGACAAAAGGTGGACATTACCTCTGTATAGTCCTCAGTCAATACAACAATACATTAGCAGCATGGCTGGTCTGGTGTGTACCTATGCAGACATCTGCACCAAATGGAAAAACTATGTTAACATCCATAAAGGTTATCCATGGCCTTCAACACCTGTGCCATTCATACAGCCTTGAATCAGTACTGCCCCACTCAGTATTGGACATGTTGCTCACAGGTGAGCTGTGGCATGCCTAGATGGCAATGTTGTGCTCAGCCCTTCAACAGCTGCCCTATATATGTCAGTATAACTCTGTGCACATTACTGGCATGACAGGCTTGAATCACATATGACACAGCAAAAAAAAAAAAAAAAAAAAAAAACAGCTGAAGAGTCAAGTTTGTCTCCCAGAGGCTGCACTGTGTCAGGAATGCACTTCCCAAAAATGTCAAACAGAGTAACATGCAGACCCTCATCAGCTGCATCAAGGTTGAGTGGATGTAAAAAAAAAACATCTGTCCCAGGGGTCCAAACTGTGTCAAGCAATGGCAGGGGCAACAAATGCTGATAGATGATTCTGTTGGGGATAGAGTACTGGCTAGGCTTGTAAGGGACCCAGGGCTAGTACTGTAGTAACCTCATCTGTGCCTATGAACCTATGATCCTACAGAACTCCCAGGTGACATGTATCAAGAGTAGCATGCTGTGTCAAGGGGTATGCATGCAAGATACTTTGTCTGCCCTCATTGTCCCTCTCACACTGTTCCATGCATACACACCTAGATAAACATCGACACATACAGCTGTACCTTGCTGATGAAAAGGTCTCTGTGTTCCACTCTGCCATCCTCAGATCCCATAATGGCAGCAACCCACCATGACTTAGACACATTGACACCTGGAATGGAAACAGAATAAGGTCTGTGAGACAACAGTCAGTCAGCAGTACTAACAGCAATAAAGAAACATGCCACAAAGGTGCATACACTTTGATATGTACACATGACAATTGCCAGCAGACAGCACCTTACAGGCAATTACTGTACTACATTCATGCTGTTCATCAGACACATGTTAGCATGTTCCTGCATTGATGGTATGGAAAACAGGGATGTGGCACAGGTATCATCACATGCACAGGGTAAGGTGTAGGTTGGCAAAAGCCGAGGCTGTGCCATAAAGTTAACATCATGTGTGTGTCTGGAGGGGTGCTGGTCAACTGGGCCATGGAGAGTAGCTGTGTACATCTGTTGGTGACCTGCATGTAACAGTCATATGTGAGTGTGTGCATGCACACAGTCAAGACATGTGTGCAAGGGTATGTTGGACAGCTGTGGACCATACATGGCAGAATGTACAGTTCACTGTCTCTGGCCATGAACACAGAAACTGATTCTGCCAGATGTAGCACTAGCAACACCATGTCCAAGACCAGGCCAGATGCAGTATTACTTCCTGACAGTGACCAGGGTCTGCCATGTGTGTCCCTCATGGGATCACCCAGGACTACGTGCCCATAGCCTGCCATGTTGTGGTGTGGACAGCTCACTCCCATCAGTAGTGCTGGTGGTACTGCCACTACAGGAGTATGACTGTGCATGGCCACGTGGGCTCTCAGTTGATGTTATTGCTGACCTATGTCTATGTGTCCAATGCCCTACTACCATCACATGTTCAAAAACAGACATTGCACAGTTAAGGGCTGACATTGTCTCACCCCACCCACCGTCTGTCCACTACATAAGTGGAATGTTGTAAGCCATCACCATACTGTGGAAGTTGTCATCCATGCCAGGCAGTGTGTCATCCATGACTCTGAGCATCCATCTGGTGTACTGTTCACAACTTACCTGTGCCTCCATGATGGACAGAAACATGAGTCGGTTGACATGTGCTGTGACACCTCTGACAGGCACTGGATGGACAGCAGTCCTCTTTTGAGCACCCCTGTCAATCTGCTTGGTGAACCTCACCAGCAATCTGCCTATGGCTAGTGCCTATAGTCACAGATGCCATAGTCCCCACACTCCCCTTTTCAATGCAACCACCCTCTGACTGCCCAATATCTGTGTCTGCTGGGGACTGGGTATGTGTGACATACTCATCGTGTGCTGGGACACTGGGGCTGGAAGTGTGATGTCAACCAATGGGACAGATCCAGCCCCCAACAACCCCACCTGTGCCTCACAATGGCCACCATCATCATCAGAGTCTGATGACACACTGGCATCAGGTTGTGAGGGGGACACACTCCAATCCTATGATCACCTGTGAGGGGAAGATAACATGACTTTCTTGAATATCTGCACTATAATGTTTGCTGATAGACACACACACACACATATGCACACACACACACACACACACACACACACACACACACACACACACACACACACACACACACACACACACACTCACACACATATGCATACAGGTGAGGTGTGACAAAGTTATTATACACACCACACCTTCTGACTGATAGCATGCATGGCACACAATCATACCACAACAAACACATTCTGGACAGGCCTTGAACAACATTCAAGGCACCTACATGCAGTTAATGTTGGTAGTACTATACACCTGTAAGATACGTGACAAGTCAGAATATGGGATGGACCTTTACCTAACACGCAGTGCACCCATTTACACAATAGTAATGCACCCCTATATAGCAGACAGGCTACATTTATACAAAGCTACATGCTAATATGTTACAGCTCCTGTACATATTCTACTGTGATTACCAATGTGATGCACTGTAGTGATCCCCATCACAAGTGAACATGCACGTATTGCAACATGGACATGCTTAACAGTCATGTGCATGCCAAACTGGCAGCCCTTAACATCCCTAGCGTATAAGTGAACCATTACATGACAGTTCCACACTTACCAGCTACAGGCTGATGTTCCCCAGCCACACTAGAGGTACCTATGAATTTGTGGGGGAGAGGTATTGTCAGGACACACACATGAAATGAATTTTATCCTATCAATTATATCTGTAACAGTGTTTTATTTTGTTTAATGTAACACCTTTTCTATATACATGTGAGGAGCTTTTCTCCCAGGGCCTCTGCTGAAAATGAACAAATATCCAGTCAGACTATCATGGTCAACTAATGTAAAATAAAATAAACAAATAAATAAATGTGGCATTGGTATAGGATAATATGTGTAATTATCAACATGTACAGTACAAGCTGTGATACTACCCACATTGCGGACATTCACAATATGTGTGCACATGTGTGCATTAGAAATCCCCAACCAGAAATGCTGATTGACCCCATATATGCATACAGGTATGCCACTATGAATGCTACAGTATTAACGTGATGACAACTGGAGGCTTACCTGGACAGTCCTCAGCTGTGGAATCTGTGCCACCCACCTCCACGACATATGTATTGATGGTTTCCTGTCAGCTGGGGGTTGGTGGCTGAACCCTGGTGTGCCAAGAACTCCTCTGTAGATGACAGTGGTCATTGTGTAGCAGGCCTTCGCCCTGTGCCAGCATGGTCCCTGGCCACAGCTGCAGCCATTTGCCATGGATGGTGTATGACATAAGTAGCACAATGTTGGACTTGTACATAGCTATTTTCCCGGTGGCCCACATCATTCACTGTTGCTACCAGGACTGCCCACAGTGCAGCGCATTGTTGCTGGTTGTGGAAAAACTATGATAACAGCACCTGTTGATGTAGTCTTACGGGGTAATGAATAGCAGTGATGTCAGCTTCTGAGAGGGATGGGTTGTGACATCTGTACATCCCACCTGACAGACATGAACAGGGGAACACATCACAGGATTGCATACATTGCTCACTATTATGTACAGACCCTGCATATCCAATTTTGGCAGCACTATCCACCACTAGTTCCCACATCATAACCCTGTCATCTATCAGCACAGTATGTCTGTGGGTAGAGAAAACACTGTGGCAATACAGCATTCATTACCCACCTGATCCTGATGTTTCATGCTATTTGCTGCATGTACTATGAGGTGTTGCAATGCATGTACCTGTTGCACCTATTACTGCTTGTTCATAGCCTGTCAACATGGTCTGCTGTGTTGTCAGCCTCCTACTGTATTAGTAATCATGTGGTCTATAGGCCCACCCCCTCAGGTCTCCCTGGCCTTCCTTCCTCAGATTCTGGACTATATGGCTGACAATGTCCTACAGTTTCCCCAGCCAGTGTTGTTGATATAGGTGCCCTGGCACTGTGTAGCACCTGCCTTATGTGCACGGATGGTCAGCCATCCATAAACACCAGCAAGAAACACACTGTGTGAGAAATGCAATGACAGTAGTAACCTGCAGTCCATGCTCTGTCCCTTTCAAGGCCGCATATCTGTCCCCAATCAGGTTGTCAACACAATCAGTACACCTCACACATCAGCCACACCTATACAACACACACAAAAATCTGCAGTGGTCCGCAACATACACATCCACAAAGAAAATGGATCTCCGAGGCAGAGTCACACATGAATGCCACAGCCCTACACAGCACATACCACACATTGACACACACACCTGTGTCCCACAGCCATGCAGATATCAGCCCATGTCAAGCATGTTGCACATAGGGGACTCGGGTGGAGAAAAATTGGTGTGCCTCTGACCTGGCTGTGTATGTGGATGGTCACAGTTACTTGTGTGTCATGTGGCAAGCTCCACCATATTGCATAAGCAGTGCTGTCTCTCAACAATGGGTACTGTCTTGGATCTGTCACACTACATGTTGTTGTGCCTGACCTGACATGTACAACCCTGGACTATATACAGTGAGATATGAGTGAGAACACTGATTATGTGTCATGGACAGGTATGCCCCTAGCCTTATGCTGCATTATGCTGTCACCCAGACCGATGCCACAATATAGTCAGGGAATGATTGCCCTTAATATGTGCACATTTATTCTGAGAAATTCCAGGGGTTCCAGTTCCTGGGAGTCTGGGATGATATGGTAAACAGACCATGATGCTCTGCAAGAGATGGCCTCCATCTGTCTTCACTGGTATTCATGCATCTGCTACTGGTTCTCAGCAGCACCATAGTGACTTCATTATTAAAAGTGGTGAAGTTATCACTAGCAACATACATGTGTCAGTGCAGCACACATTGACAGGCATGCTGCTAAATGCTAGATGTGTACACATGACTTTGCCCTCATTGCAAGTAGTCCTAAACCTGGGTACTGCAGACATCTGTGCAGTCACACAGACCATGGCTCAAGGCTGCTGAGAGCATGCCAGCCTATCTGGTCAACCATCCTATCGTACATTTAGATGCCAAGGTGTAGCTGGTAAGGCCATGGGACATGAGGTTTCTGTATACATGATACACATACACACCTCAACACTGTACAGGCAGTAAGATGTACAGGGGACACTGCAGGGGCAGTTCACCATTGCCAGCACACACCTATTAAAATCACAGCTAGCTACTGACCAACACATGTGACCAGGAAGCCCATTCTGCCTATATGGACCTCATCAACTGTATTAGGAGTTGGGTCTGTACCCTGATCCTGGGTCAGTTGAACAACCCTAACATACACTGTCAGACGTACACATGCCAGCAAACAAATGGCCAAAGAGCCATCAACAGTGGGTGTACAAACACCTTGGTGGTGCCAGAGGCTACCCCCACATGAGGTGAAGGTGTACTGCAGTTGACATTATACAACACAGGGTACCACTGCAGCATACCTACAGTGTCATCCTGTGTGGCAAAGCAACCATAGTGTAGTCACGTTTGCAGTCACCATCTCCCACAATGCCCAACTAGCTAGGGTCAGCCATACATATACCTCCAACATGGAATACATCCTCCAGAGGGTATACATAGCCTCACAGCCCCCAACCCCTCAATACAGACTGGCACCAATATCCACACATACACACAAGCACTATATGTGCATTTGTATAGAAGCATGTAGTTAGGTATACCCAACAGGCCTACATCATCCTCTGCTAGGATATATACATCTGTCTGGTGGACATCTGCAATACATACTGTCCATAACAGGATGGCATACTGTTGTCCTAGGCAAAGTAGGGACAGGTGCCCAGTTTGGAGCAATGTCTCCTTAGTGTGTCCATGAAAATGAGATCAGTCTACATCCATTACAGACAGTCATGTCCCCTACTGCATATATGTGTCTGCAACAGCACAGGAAGCATCTGCAGCTGCTCACTTGAGGTGCTCAAGAACACCAGCTATACCAGTACTGTTGCTTATACCATATTAGATGCCAGACACAGTCAGTGTAGGCCTCAACCCCTGTCTTCCCCATCAGTACATGAGGATAGCCACAATACCTCCCTCATCTCCTATATGTAGGGAACAGGTCACCACTGCCATGTGAACATCATGGTATGCATCTGTCATGGGAGCCTATCACATCTCAGGATGCATTCTACATGACCCCAAGCATAACCTTAAAACACCATAAGGAACCATATTCACAGGAGGACTGAGTACAGCCTTTGTCCCAGCCATTTGATGGACGACCACTGTCACCCCTTTAGAGGAAGGTGTTGCGTCCCACACTCAGTCACATGATAGACCCAGCAGCCTATCTAGGCTGTTCTGTAAGGCCATAGCACAGTTTATAGACAACCCCAGTAACAACTACATTGGCTACCTGCACACAATTCATCATGCACACTTAGGTTTTGCCAAGGAAGGATTCATGTCTGTTACACTCGGTTGACCTGTATGACACAGTCACCAAAGCCATGGAAAGGGGGTGACAGTGCAAACTGCCTCCCCTGGCCTGGGCAAACTCTGTGACAGTATAACCCCGTGGCCATTATAGATATAACACCCCCATGTATGCATCACATCATATGTTACCATATGGGTAGCACACTGGTGCACTGACATGACCCACCTATTCCACATAAGGGAATCTATCTCAATCAGTTGACCCATAACTACATGATTAACCTGTTTTTTCCATATCTGGGCCTCTGTTATGTGTGGTGTACACTCCTGAGGTGCATGTAACAGCCATTAGCCTATGTCTGACCATGTCTGCGGATGACTGAATGCTGTGTGTCATCACTGGATGTCCTACTCATGTCAACATCTGCCTAGTAGGGTCTCACATAGATACATGACTGTTGCCAAACACATGGCCTCAGGCCTCATAGCAGGACATGCAGTGTCAACCACTTTGGGGAAAGTGATGTTTCCGCATAGTATCACAGTACTAACAACATCCTAGGCATGCAATCAGTCATGAGGGAGCTGTGGACACAGGTCTTAGTACTAACAACATCCTAGGCATGGAATCAGTCATGAAGGAGCTATGGACACAGGTCTTTGCAACATGATATTTCAACACAATGTTACTCCCATTGTAAGGTACACCTTCTACATGGCCCATGTCATACATAAAAGTATGTCATCAAGGAGCATGGGGTATACACATCCCCATATTCCCCAAAATGAGGCACAATATTGTGTCTATTTCCCTGTATGTTATTCACATCACACAGGACATGCAGCAGCTGGGGACATCACATAGGTTCCCCACCAGGGATACTAGAGCATCAAACATCTACCATAGACTGATAGGCTATAAGAGCAATCCTCTACCTGGTTTCATATATACTCCTCAGGGGGTGTCCTCATTGTGGCATGCCAGGCAATCACGGACTCCACATTGCTGGGACTGCTGCATGAGTTGAAGTCATGCTCCACACTGTTAACATGCACACACACACACACACACACACACACACACACACACACACACACACACACACACACACACACACACACACACACACACACGCCTACAACCTGGCATGTGACATGAACTGGGCATGTTGGCAGCTCAGATGTGTGTCCCACACAATCACTCTATGGTTGAATGGGCACCCTGTCCATATCAGGCAGGGGCAGGGTAGCAATTTACACTTTTGCAGGCATAACCTGGATAACTGGATGGTTAACTGCACATACACCATTGGGATACCACCTGTGTCCCTGCTGGACTGGGACATCAGGTGCTGCCTTGCATACACATTGGGTAACATCTGGTCTAGGCATATGGCTGATCAGGGCCCATAGCCTAGTAATCTCATATGGTGCCAGGAATACCACATATGGCCTGAGTGCTGTGACAGACTGTGTTGTTATGTGTCCACAACCAACACTGCCATCAACTGTTGGGTGTCCCCTAAGGGCAACATTGCAGTACCATGCCATCCAGCCTACATCCGACAAATAGTTGAGTGGTAGTACATGTGCATGTGGACATTCCAGCAATGGCTGTGCTACAAAATAACTGAGAGCAGTGCATATGTGGTGTAAAGTGTCCTCTTCATAGGTGTCTGACATCTGCAGTACCCAGATGTTTGCGGAATGTGTACACGTGCCTGATAGATTTAGACCCCCTGCCAGAGAAATGTGGATTTCCAGACATAGGTTGGACAATACATGATGGTTGTCTCCAGAGTTTGGGGAATGTGTCTGTGATATGCCAGGCCCCTGGGAATACCATATGGTACATTAACATATGTTACTGTATTCATTCTCTTACATTGTATGCTCAGTATGTACACACTGCTCCTGAGGCAAAGGCAGAATCCCCCCCCCCCAATAGTGCCTATAACCTGCTGTCATGCTGCAGGGGGTCATGAGCTATGCTAGCCATAGGTGTCAGGCAATGAGATGCAGGTGTGTAGTACACAGTAACCTAGCCAAAGTATGTCAGGAACTGTCAGGAACACCTGACAATCTTTTAAGTAAGCCTGTATGACATTCACAGACTGAGAGGGGCTCACTGACAGTACTTGATGTGATATGCAGGCTGTATCCACCAATAATTACTGTCAGTATTGTACAACAGACAATCCAGTAGCAGTCATATCTGAGCTGACTATTGCTGGGATGAGTCAGGGGTCAGTGCTGTGATCTATGTCACTGCAGACAGAGTCATAAGGGATGGCTGTAGATGCTGGACAGCAGACTAGAACAGCAACATGTCAGTCCAAGAAATGCGGTTGAGACCTACTGCGTACATTCCTATTTCCCATGACTGCATCCACCCATCTGCATTCCATTACATGCTTAATAGTCTGACATACCTGGTATATTGCTGTACTCCTTTTGTGTGAGGAAATCCAGTTGTAGTCTCCTACAGAACTGCAGTCTGTCTTCATGAAGAAAGTACCAAACCTGTTTACCATAGGCAGCAGCTTGCCTTTTATAAGTAATGCTCCTGAACAGGTAATTGCCTCTGCACCAATATGTGAATCCTACTAGCTAATTGCATCCAGAACAGCTGGGTTGCTTTGCCATTAGCCAATGGCAAGGGAACACAGTCTCATAATTAAGGTCTTCATGTAGGCCTTGGCCCTTTTCTTGGACTATGAGAGGGACATTACCAAGGTGTGGGGGCTACAGTGTCACAGAGGGTATGTAGAAATACTGTTCACTGCTTGGATTGATGTATGTCCACAGTTTTTCATGCTATGTTTGGCCATTGTTAACAGAGTTTGTGATTCTGCGTCAGGTTATTGTTAACAATGTGTGTTGGTCTCAGTAAGAAGTAAAGCAGATGTGAGTGTCATACATCCTTTTTATCTGAATGTGCATGTTGCTGCAGTTGATGCTGGTGTATTAGCTGTGTATGTTTGTAGGGGGTGACTGTGATACATGTCACTGTCACCTGAACATCCCCCCAACCCTTTATGTATGGTTGTTGTGTGAATGCCCTGTTCTAGGTGTTGGGAGTTATGGTAGGTCTGTAGCAGTTAGCTGAACATGCAGCTGCATGTGTGGCAGGCCACAACTGCTGCATTCTGGGCAGGAGTCATACTGGAGATTGTGAAGTCATTGGGGGACAGTAAGCTGTATATGTCAGTGGGGGAGCAGTGTCAGCTGTTGTGTCATAGCATGGCCAAGGTGACGGTGCCCATTACTGTAGAGGTGAGGCATGTGTCTCTGGTACATATGTTAAGTAGTAGTACCATCCAGACAGGGGTAGGAGAGGTATAGGACACATATTGATATTTGTGATGTATGTCCCACCCTCCTGGCCTTTGACATGCTACTGTGGGTGGCACTGACTGTGGTAGTAGCAAGCAGGTCTGCTGGACATTGCAGGGCTCAGTTATTTGTAGGTTGTATTGCTGAGCATATAGTTGTTGTGCAGCAGACTGGACTGTGGGCCTGAACTGTGGGTGTCCAGATGTCAGACATACTGGGAATGTTACAGCTAGAGGTATGGAGTAAATATTATAACAGGTATAGTTGCAAGACATATGTGCATGCATACAGTGTGTTATACGGGATTGGTGTGAACATGTCCATATGGATGGCTATGACATGTGACACTGCCCTGTCTGTCATGTTTTTGTGAAATCAATCTGCACTGCCTTACCATTACATCAGCATACAGAACAGCTTTGATGAAAACCATGCCATACATAGGTGACAAGAGTGTGGACATTCTGCAACAGTCTGTGCAGTTGTCAGCTGTTCCTGGTATGGTGGGCCTCTCATCAATCCATCATAGGTTCATAGGTGTGTACTAGGTTAATGGCCCTGGAGCCTTTATAAGCATAGCCCATAGGATTACTCTGGCATAATGCCACCTGACCTTAGTTCCCAGTGCCTCTGTCAAGTAGAGCCACTGGAGTGATCTCAATGGTGAATTTTCTATTTCTTATCTACTCATCAAGTTTTCTCTTGAAGAGGGCCAGTGAGGTGCTCTGTTTGACATGTATGGGAAGTCTATTCCATAGCATGAGCAGTTTCTGGATTACGAACCTGTCCCTCCCACATGTTCTTTTGATTGTGGTAATGAGGTTGAGGTCTCTGGAGCCTGTGGTGCGGAGGGATTGGGATTTCTTTAGATGTAGCATTTCTAACAGAGCTAGGTCAGACATGGCTTTGTAAGTCAAGCAGAGATCCCCTCTAAGTAGGTGGTATGAGACAGAGAATAGTTGGAGTTTTTTGAGTCTGTCCATATAGAACAAGTGTTTAAGGCCTAGGATCCTCTTTATGAGGTACTTATGCGGCCTCTCCAGATGTTGCAGGTGTCTAGTGGGGTACATGCCAAATGGGGCTTTGTACTCGATGTTGGCCTAATGAGGGAAGAGTAGAGGGAGACAATGACCTCTTTCTTCTTGGATGCAAAACCCTTAGAAATGAGATGTGCTACATAGAAGAACTAGCTGACCACAGTGGCAATGTGGTGGTAAAAAGATCTCTAATAATGTCTTCTGTGTTCAGTGGACTACCATTGATGTGGTATTTCATGGAAACTGGATTTTTCCCAAAGGGGATGACAACACATTTTTTGGCATTGAGCTTAAGGCCATGGTTTTGATACCAGTTGTTAGTCTCAGTGAGGCCTTTCTGTAGGATGTCAACATCACTTGGGGAGTTAATAATGGCTTCCAACTTGCAATCATCTGCAAAATTTGTCAGCCAGAGTCCCTTTGTGTTGCCCTGGACCTCTGAGAAGTAGATACCAAACAGGAGAGGACCCAGGACTGATCCTTGTGGGACTTCACTTATGACTGGTCAGCAGTCTGACTTGGAGTTAGCTACTTTCACACTGTGGGTTCTATCTGTGAGCCAGTTTGCAACCCACCTAGTGATATAGGGGTTGATGCCTAGCTTAGTGAGTTTTTTCTATGATTCCTGAGTGGGGAATGGAATCAAAGGCCTTGGCAAGATCAAGGTAGGCTGTATGAGCCACCTTGCCTTCATCCACAGCTCTGGTGACTGACTCAAAGAAGTCGACCAAGTTGAGCAGGCATGATCTACCCTTCACAAAACCAAACTGCATGGGATCCAGAATTTGGATATTTCCTATATCCTTGTTTATTAGGTCCATGATTATGTGTTCCATAGTTTTGCGTATCAGACTTGTCAGGCTAATGGGGCGATAGTACCCAGGGTCTGTAGTCACTCCACCTTTGTGGTGAGGGATGGCTGTAGCAGTGCACCATTCAGTAGGGACAAAGCCTGAGGTGAGGCTGTGATTGAACAGGGCACACAGGTGAGGTGTCAGTTCACTCTGTAGTTCATGTAGAACACAGCCAGGGATATTGTCAGGTCCCATGGAAGCTGTATTTTTGGCCTTGGACAGTGCTGTTTTAACCTGTGAAGCAGTAATACGGGGTGCCTGGCACTCTACTGGTATTATGATTGATCCTTTGGGGGGGTGGTACGGTAAAGTTGGCACTGAATCTGGCAGCCAGTAAGTTGGTAATATTTGTTGGCTCAGTATAGGAGGTACCATTGTGCAGTAGCTCAGAGCAAATCTTTGTATTGCCATGGAGATTCTTTACATAACTATAGAAGATCTTGTGGTTGTCTTTACTATCTGCTGCAATTCTGTTTTCATAGCTAGCTTTAGAGGATTTGATGAGGGATCTCAACTTTGTGTTGAGGCTGATAAGGGAGTTTTTGCAGTCTTGGGACTTCACCTTATTCAGCATCAGTTTCCTCCTTCTGTTGTAGAGTTTGTTTATGGCGGGGGACTACCAGATTGGCTTCCATTTTTTGGAGGAGAGCATCTTGGTTCTATTGGGTATGGTGAGATTCATGCATTTGTGTATATGTTCATACAGTGCATTGGTGTATGATTCAGCAGTCATGCAACTATTCTCTATTTGCATGGGTGTCGTGAAGTTAGCCACCTCTGTTTTTAGGAGCTCAGAGTTAGCTTTGGAGAAGATTTTCATGGTGGTTACCTTTGTGGGGGGGGGGGGGATTTCCAAGGTGATTCGTTTGTGTTTGGATCTAACCAGGGAGGAGTTGACTGCTGGTGTAGAGCAACAGTTTTGGCAGTGTACTTGTTCAGGGTCTGCATCACAGGCTCAGGTGCACTCTCATTTATCACATTATATGGAGAAGTAGTGTCAGTGTTACTCAGGATATCTTTGTAACAACACTACTAATTCCTTAGAGTTGATTTGGTCTACTGGTGTTTGGCAGTGAACTGTAGTTCAGAGGATCCTAGGGCCAATACTTGGCAAGGGTATATTTTTTACCTAATGCTACATGACTGTACTGCATGATATATTTAGAAAATAATCATTGACACTTCAATGCTGAGTTGTCCTTGTAGTGTGTTCTTCTGAGTATAGTTTAGAAGGGCATGGGTTAAATAGTTGGCAGTGGTGTGTTTTTGCCTAATGTTACATGGCTGTACTGCATGATAGATTTAAAAAAGCCTTAAATCCTTAAAGTTGAGTTGTCCTGGTGGTGCATTGTTCTGACTTTAGTTTAGAAGATTTTAGGTTCAATACTTGACAGTGATGTCTTTTTTTCTCTAATGTTACATGACTATACTGCATAATATATTTTGGAAAAATACATTAGTTCCCCATCTTTGAGTTGCTTTAGTAGTGCATTGCTCTGACTATTGTTCAGAAGGTCCTGGGTTTAATACTTGTCAGCAGTGTCTTTTTTCCCTAATGTTACATGACTATACTGCATGATATATTTATGAAAAAATGCATAGCTTTCCCACTATTGAGTTGGCCTAGGTATATTCCTCTGGCTGTAGTTTAGAAGTTCCTGGGTTCAATACTTGATAGTGATGTTTTTTTTTTCCCTGATGTTACTTGACTGTATTGCATGATATATTAAAAAATCACTGCCATTCCAGAGTTGAGTTGACCTAGTTGTGCATTGCACTGATGATAACACAAAGAGTCCTGGGTTTGAGACTTGCTAGGAGTAATTACTTTGTTGCTGGGCAGAACAGCGTCTGATTCAGATTGGGTGATTAAAGCAGTTTTAAGCAGTTTTGCATGGGTTTGTGTGACGTGATGTGATGCCAAGCGTTGCTTATCCATGCTTAAACCCATGCTATTTTCAAAAGAAAAAAGGGGTGAAAGGAAAATGGTGAAATGGGGGCAAGCATGGGGAAAAACAATATGAAAGGCAGCTAAGGATGGATGTAGGAAAGGACCATAGCTCTCAATTCATTGTGCAGCAATAGCTGTGCATGATGTAGACAATTTGGAATTTGGAGCCTCACACCCAACAGGGAGGGGTGTGGGTGACATACCTTTGTTGATGAACTCATGGGGAAATTGATTAATGGCAGTGTATGTGGGTGTGAAATGGAGATCTATGTATGGATGAGAAACATTTTTTTTAAGGTGACAGTGGGATGTTTGGGAAAGGTTGTAGGAACATTTGGGGAGGTAAGTTGGGTATGAGACATTGCATTTGCAGACAGACAAGACAGCGGACAGGGCCGGTGTATGACAGATGAGGGGATAAACACCTTGGATGAGGAGGGTGATTGGGAATGAGAGAACCAAGTGCCCCCAGATGGAAACAGTGGGACTGAGGTCCCCACCCATGGGCAGTCACCACTGCCCCTTCACAGGCCTGAACGTGGCTGTGCTGGGTGCTTGCTGCAGTGGCCAAGCTATCCCTCGAGTTCCACCAGTCTAGCCTCTATCTGGAGAAGGCAGTTAACCAAATCCCACTGAATGAACCTGTGCACCATCCCTGAGAGCTGATTATGGGTGACAGGATCCTCTCTGCACTCACACTCGGGGAGGGGGGTGGTCCTCATCCCCTGAGGCAGTTTCCACCTAAGGGTGGTGCAGGATCAGCAGAGGAGGCAGCTCCAGGTTGGGTCTCAGATGTCCTGGGACCCTGTGCCATGGTCAGATGAGATGGGACAGGTGGATCCACTGGGATCTCCCCTCCCAAATGTGCCATAGTGTTGATGTTTGTCAAAGTGTATTGGCTAGCCATGAACAAAACATTGCAATGTTAGTTATAACAGCATGCATGGGTGTTCCAATTAACCAAGAACAATAAAATTGCATAGCAAATGGAACACACACATAAATGGAATATCAGTAATTATTGTAACAGCATGCCAGGAACAGTTACGGCAGTAGACCAGCAACAGTGGAATTTCAACAAGGTACGTTAGTATGCAACCTTGAAATATATGAACAATAATACAACACAAGTCCCAACATTAGGTTTTGAGAACAACATACCCGTAGTATATGAATAATAATTAGTGATGCAGATAAGGGGTGGGGGTGGAGAAAAACATTCCATTAACAACTGCATCATCTATATTTTTCACAACAGTACTGCTCAATACTGTACAGGTCTGCCCTTACTTTACATCTACCTGTGCCCTATAGGTTCTACAGTACGTACATAACTGTTAAGCTGCTGACCTGGAATGGTATGGGCCTAGCTGTGATAACTATAGGTACATAACTACAGTGTACTCGTATATGTCAAAGTTACATATATGACTAGCAATGGGTACTCTGCACTGATGTTGTGTGAGTGTGCTATTGGCATACTTCAACTGGATTTATATTCCTTTCTTTCCGCTCCACTAACTACCTTGATTATAGCAAGCTCAGATGCTCATAAGTCTAGTACTAATTATACAGCAGGAACTTCTTATTGTAACATTTGTTAATGTCTGTTATGTACTTCACAGGTAAAGATTCTAGTTGTCTACTGATGTACTATGTTCTTCATCTGTAAATATGTTGTAATTAATTGCTATGTAAATTGTTAATCGCTATGTAATCCAATGTAACTACTGTCTGTTTATTTTAACTGTGGAGTTTTTCTCCCCAGGCCTCCGCTGAAAATGGACCTATGTCCAGTCGGACACTCCCGGTCAACAAATATAAATAAATAAATAAATGTGTGTCCAAGGTTATTGGCAACAATGATCACTAGCTGTGACAGCATGACACTTGAGAGACATGTATGGGAAGAGTGCATGGTGTATATACCTATCCTGCTGTCATTTGTAGGCATGGGTGTGGACTATCGCCACACATTCACAGATGCACCAGGCATACAGTAGTACATCTGTACACAGTTTATTGGTATACCCTTCATATAGCTAATACAAACATTTCTTTACCTGTAAGCCCTGTGGAAAAAATATCTGTTAACACTACACAACTGTTTTGACAAATAGTCAGGACTACTTGTCTGTTACTATAAATATATCTTAGTACCAGTCCCTAGATTCAAATCTTGGTCTGTGTATGCAAAAATGAACAACATATCAATTTCTTATCACATTGAGCTACTGGGCCACTGCTGTGTGCTGCTTTACTAATTTGTGCCTAAAACTCACTTGGTTATAAAGTCTGACCTGGTAACATAAGTAGAGTGTCACAGATGACTGCAGTGACAGTTGAACATACATGCATGAGATTCATGCATGACAGAGATAGTAGGTGAACTGTGTATTAATACTTGGAATGCAGGTGTACACATTTAAACCCTAGTGAATGTGAATATGTGTGATCTGTACAGACCATATTGGGGTGCGTGGTTATACCTGACCCATATACATTTGCACATGCTATATTTGCAGTCTCCAGCTATTACAGTCACATACTTGCCTACATCAGTGTACCTACATTCAGGAATATGTATAGCTGAAGTGCAAAGGTTAACACAAGACAATCCTGAGGGAAACACACTATAATACAGTACACATTACTATTCAAGGTTCGGATCTTTGTGCAGAACATATATCAAATTGCATTGCATCTTGTTGTGCAGCTCCACATCTACACTTTATCATAACAATTCTTTATCAGACAAACTTCACTGACTTCATGGTGTCATAGCCACATTTGCCGTGGAGCACCTGTACAATTGCATTTCTTCAACAACAGACCAAAATAAACAAAACAGTTGGAGGAAGGAACATTAATGAGGGTGACATGACACAGTGGTTTATTGCATTCAAAATTTTGACTTCCGTTGTACTGCATATCCTTGTAGATCTTGAATGAATGTTATTTATTACCTTCACAGTTTCAATCACAATGTACTTTATTACAAGATCCTTAGTATTAATACAGCATGTACTTATGTCATTCCTACAAACTATTACTACAGTATTAGCTTTCTTTCATCAATAGTAACTTGTTTGATGCCTTCATCTATATTGCACAGAACCTGGTATTGCTCAATTATATCAATGTGGGTCTAAGAACACATTTATTGCAGTACACTCAGAACACATTATACCTACTACCAGTAAACAATGTGTTCTTTCTTATTTATTGTGCTATATATTTCAAGATAGGTCTGTACTGTTGGCGCATCCTTACTAGGTACCCTGCATGGGCCTGAAAGTTGTGAGTCCTCTCCTCTGCAGCTGTGTGAAGGGAAACATACCATTATGTGTACCTGTCTATCACATATTCATGCTAGAATTTCATAAAGCAATGGTTCCTATACTTACAAATTTCTGGGGCATTCCTGTCCCGAACATCTTGGATCCATTGGGCCAAGAGCACCCCCTTCCTCCACTTCAGGTCACCATAATGATGATGCAGCTGCTCACCATTGCGGGGGTTTCCAGTGGCAATGATGAACTCATGTGCCAGACCATCCCAGGCCTCAGAGTTGTATTCAGAGCCCTGGAGCTTAAATAAGGCTATTTTCCCACCCTTTTTCCACCATTGGACTATTTATAAACTTGCTAAGCAAAGCTCAGCAGTGCGCAAACCCACTAAACTGAGTTGAACAGTGCTTAAATTGGCAAATGCTTAGCAGTGTTAGTGGTGCACAAATCCACTTAGCTTAGCTGAGGACTGCTTAGAATGGGGCTACTTAGCAGTGCTCAAACCAGCTAAGTGGAGCTGAGCCTTACTAAATATTGATAAGACAGGTCCTGTTTAAGCTTTGCTTAGCTTAGCAGTGCTTAGCAAACCTGAGCTACGGGCAAACAAGGCTTTTACATAATAACACAAATAAGTAATGATATTAATTACTCATTATTGATTCTTTATTATCATGTGTTTGTATTTTACTTTACATGACCTCACCCTATGAACTTTAATTACAGTACCTTGGTGTGTGACCGAACTGTATTGGACACTTGTGTTTAACTGGAGGTTTTCACCGCATATTTCCACTGGCAATAAAAAAATAGAAATATAAACAGAAATGTTTTCCAATGTAAAACCTGAATGTGCTGTCATGGTATTCAAACTGTGTACCTACTGCACACAAAGCCAATACTCTAACCATTCAGCTAACTCAGCTGTGAAAGCTTTAGCTACACATTTCTATATAGCTTTTTAAGTTTAAACACTTCTGAGCAACGCTCCTCACCACACAAACAAGCTCAGCTATGCTTAAATGTGACAAAAATAAACAAATTAAAACAAAATACATAAACATAAAAGGGACAGTCACATCTGCACATTTGATTTATGTGCCGTATGGCACTCTGGAAGTACAGGGCATGGGTTACTGACACTGTAATACACCCCCTGTGTAAAATATATTTACCAATTATTAAGTGTCCAAGGACACTTTCTTTAATGTTTTAGTGCTGTACGGCACTTTGATAATGCAGGGGGTGTTTTACAGACACTGTAACACACTGCCTGTGTGACATAACTATAAATAAAATTATGAATAAGTGTCCAAGGACACTTTCTTTAATGTTTTAGTGCTGTATGACACCTTGAGAGTGCAGGGGGCATGTCACAGACAGTGTAACACACCCCCTGTGTGAAAATATATAAATTAGTGTCGGAAGGCACTTTCTGTAATCTTTTAGTGCTGTATGACACTTTGACAGTGCAGGGGGTGTGTTACAGACAATGTAACACACCCTGCATGACATAAATAAATATCTAAATATTAAGTGCCAAGGACACTTTCTGTAATGTTGTAGTGCTGTACATCACTTTCACAATGCAGCGGGTGTGTTACACAACTGTGAAAACTGTAACACACCCCCTAGCACTGATTCAGTAACTGTGTACATGGCTCTTCCTCAGTAGCAAGCCTTCATTAATATGCAAGACACGCTGCCGAGGGTGAGCTGTGGACACGGCCACCATACACTCCGTGGAGGAATTACACTATTCCTACACAGACTTTATTAAATCCGGGGGAATATGAGGTATAAATTAACCAATGAACAAAAACACAAAATTGGTAAGTCATTCTCTTTTAAGGAGTTAAAAAAATCAAATTAATAATCTTAAACCAAATACAGCTCTTGGTCTTGATGGCATAATCACATAATTTTAAAAGTTATTCCCAGAGAATATTTTAAATATCATATTAATTTTTTTTGAATAAGTTATATGTCAACCACCTCCTCCTGGAAATATTCCCTGATATCTACTTTCTTAAAACCAAATAAAGATTCTAACTTATGTTTTCTTGCCATCCTATTTCATTATTAAATGTTGACTATAAAATATTTATGTTGATTCTTGCAAAAAGATTGTACCTTATCATGCCAATATTAATACATGATGACCAGACTGGTTTTATACTACAAAGAAAGGTTCAGGATAACATAATTCGGCATAATACTTTGATAGATCTGGCTAATAAAACAAACAAACAAAAAACTAACTATTTTAAGTCTACATATAAATAAGGCTTTTGATTCTAGTAGTTGAAATTATTTGTTAAAAGCACTTAAACAATATGAATTTACCCTAGATTTTATAAATATTACAACTAAGATATATATATATATATATATATATATATATATATATATATATATATATATATATATATATATATATATATATATATATATATATATATATATATATATATATATATATATATATATATATATATATATATATATATATATGTATATATATATATATATATATATATATATATATATATAGTAATTTATTCTATTTTATTAAAATTGACTGTTTTCTTTCTAGCCCTTTCAAAATATTAATAAGTGCAAAACAGGGGGTTGTCCCTTTTCACTTGTATTATTTGCTCTAGCACTTGAACCTTTCACAAACTTTACTAGATCTAATAGCAAAATTCAGGGATTCTTGATAGATGAAAGTTATTCCTGTAAAATTCATCATTTTCAGGTGACATTTTAGTAACAAGTGGTGATATTGAAGTTTCAATAGAAAATTTATCAAAGTCTATTAATTATTTTGAAAAAGCATCGGGTTTAATGTTTAATGCTGCTAAAACAGAAACTTTACTTATTAATAAAAAGTTAATTATTTATGAAACTATAAGAATTTTATTTGGGTCAATTCACTGATTAAATAAATTGGAATTATAATTAAATATACTGTAAAAAAACTAAATAGCAGTAAATTATATTAATTTAATAAAGAAAACCAAAAAATTCAGCAAGTCATGGAAGAAAAGCCAGACCACAAACACTTACCCCGGGATTCATGAAGCTCGGTGCAAGGACAGTTTTAGCCTTGCGCCGAGCGTCCTCATTGCAGATGGTGCAGCAGCATCATATGAATATTTATGAGGGCGCGCTACAGCACCCTCGACATGCAAAGGAAACATGTGCGAGTGCAGGAGGTTTGTTTAAGTGTTCTATGGAGGCAGAAACATGCCCCCACAGTTGCACAACCTACTATGATTACTATTAGAGTCCGTCTCTAATAGTAAGCAATTAATTCAGTGTACGTGGATACTGAAATGTATGCTAAGCATACAAGAGTGTCCACGAACACTGAAATAAAATCAAAGTAG
This sequence comes from Protopterus annectens, assembly GCF_019279795.1. Lineage (NCBI taxonomy): Eukaryota > Metazoa > Chordata > Ceratodontiformes > Protopteridae > Protopterus > Protopterus annectens. Next base: position 1,941,249,352 of record NC_056733.1, on the reverse strand, counting down.
CAAACACACAAGCACGTAGTGGAATGTTG